>NC_055961.1:19559993-19582493 GCF_018492685.1 Alosa sapidissima
ACCCCATGCCTAATGAGAATTATGGTGGAGGGGCTGTGCTATTGTGGGGCTGTTTTTATTCCCAAAGGCCTTGAGAACCTAATTAAGGTGCATTGTATCATGAGCACCAACACAAACCTAAACATTTTCAAAGGAAATCAAACAATACATGACTTAAGGTCTTAAATGTCTTGCTTGTATTCTCCAACTTTATGGGGTGTCAAAGAAGAACATTACAAGCTGTTTTATTGGCAAAGGGAAGCAGGGGTGCCAATAAGTGTGAGCAACGTGTTTTTGTTGAGATTTTCCTTTTTCTCAAGGTTGGATTTTTCCTAATTTTTTTGTAATTGTGAGCTTACAATAAATCACCAAACAGATTATTTTTTATACTTCTGGAGGGTACTGTACACACATTTAAATCCCCTCATTAATTGGTAGTTTAGTATTTTGTGCAAAAAGTGTTCGGCAGGCTATATTATGTAATAGATACATGTGAGCCCACAAGCTATTTGCTTTTCTCGTTATTTCTTTCTCATCTATATAGACTTTAAATATTGGACTTGATCAGCCACACTCGGGGCCTTGATCAGCCACACTCGGGGCTGGTGTTGGAGAACACACTTTTGAACAGCATAAGAGCACAGTTCAAACAGACTAGGCAAGTACAATGTATAAAGAGTTTTGTGGAATTAACATTCACAAAGAAGCTGAGCAAAAAAGTCTCCAGTAATCGGTTTGCCAGTGGCGTTTATTATAGACCCTTTCAACAATAAAAGCAAAAACAATGCTTGAACATTCTATTTGGTTCCCAATCTACTTCCTCTGCATTAAGATAACATATGGAATGTTAAAACGGAAGCCTTGTGGGGCCAACTACAGGGGCGATTCTAAATCTAGAGCTTTGCTGGGGCAGAGGCCCCCAACTCCCAATACATAAAAAAAAAATGTGCACACAATATGAAATAAATGGCTAGCCTAGGGGTAGACTACAAGCTTCAAAATCATTATTGTCACTGTCATACTGTAGGACCAGCACTCTCTCCCTCAATTGTTGTAGCAGCCACTATCCAGCAACATTCAAACACATAGGCATAAGTAGGCCTATACTCACTGCATGAATTTAATAGACTTTCCTACTAACACAAGGGAAGCTTATTTTTAGTAAAAATTGAGATATACTTCCCTCCCAGGCAAGGGTCCTATAGTCATCCTGGCAATACTGCAGTTATTTGTAGCTTAAATAGCCTACTAAAGCCTTCATACTGACTTTTGGTGATAATTTAATGTAGCCTATAATATAGATTATTATAGGCTACATTTGCAAATGCAGCAAACTTATTTAAGTTTGCCATTAAACGATAGATCAAATCACAGCACTGGCTACCAACATAAATGTTAATGTTACCGTTAATGTGGCCAATTATCATACCTCCCTCGTCCTCCTCATCTCTCCTCACTGTTCCTCAAAGTGATGTGATGAGCTCCAGCGGTTTCCACTGTACAACACTCGGAAGAATCATGTGAACGATTTTCATTGGTTGTTGCGTTCAATCTTACCCAGCTACAGAGGTGCTATTTCCTGATTGGCTATTATGCCCCCTTTCTTTTTTTCCTTGTTTATTTGTATTGGCTGGTAAGTGACAGGCTTGAGTCATGACTAAAGCAGGCACGGAGATGCACTCATGAATGCCGTTTCCAGCGAGAGCAGCGCTAGAATTTTACTGGGGCACTGGAGACTTTTACTAAGGCACGTGCCCCAGTGAATAAGGTCTAGTGACGCCCCTGGCCAACTATGATGCTGATAATGGAACTCTTTTGAAAGGGTCTATAAAGAAGACGCAGCAAAAGCATGCAAAACATGCAACCCTCTGTTCACAGAGTAGGTGGGGGTATCAGCAATGCAAACGCTCGGCGCTGGATGTGAGAGGTGGTGGCGGCCAGGCTAGAAGGTGAGGAGCCCTCTGCTTATCATGTAAATGCGGTGCTTTTCACACAGGTCTGTGAACCACATGGGTGAGAACACAAATGTGCTAGGACCAAAACAAAAACATAAACAAAAAAACAAATCATGCTGGCTTGCTCCGGTCATGATATCATATGACCCACAGAGGAAAGTGGGTTATGCAACAGTACAGATTAAAAACAGTACAGATTGAAAAACACTAGACTGTAAGGGGATAGATAGGATAAGGACACATCAATATATAAGGTAGTTTAGTTCACTTTAATTAAAAAACAAAGCAGCACAATTATTCATAAACAAACAAAACCATGCTAGAGAGAAAGTGTGTGTGTGTGTGTAAGAAAGAGAGAGAGAGAGAGAGAGAGAGAGAGAGAGAGAGAGAGAGAGAGAGAGAGAATAAAACAATTTGGGCTGCCAAAAGGAGTGACCATTAAACAATAATAAAACATCTGACTTTACAGTAGCTGGTGAGAAATCAGAGGGTCCAGAACGGTAAAGAAACAGTGATATTGCACCATCATCACACCAGCGTTGCTACACGTGCTCCAGGCTATATAACGCATGTTATTTATCACCATATGAGGGGCAGAGGTGTCAACCAAGGAAGACTTCCTGTAGTCATTGACCTACTGTAGCTCTGCTCTGGCTAGCTTTTCTGCTAATTGGCAGTACACAGATCAATGCTCTCCCTCCGGGGCAGCGAGGCAATCATTTTGATTGTTTACTGTTGATTGTTTATTGTTGTTTGTGGTCGGGGTCTGTGTGACAGAACGATTCCCCGTGGTCCGAGGCTGGTGGTTCCCACCTGGACTGGCTGTGGACGGAGATGAATTGGTGGAGTGGAAGATTTTTGTTCTCTTTAGAGCGAAATCAAATACCAGCTCCACTCATACACACACACACACACACAAATACTTCCAAAACAAACGAGTGCTCAGAGCCCAGACAGTACAGACTGAGCGAGTGAGCACACTAGAAGCATCACTTTTAATTAGCCTCTGGTCAAATTAAAGCAGCATTTTGTTCAAAATGGTTCTAAAATACATTAAACATAAACATTAAAAATACATCAAAAGTGCCCTGTACTTTTCCCCCCAAATCAACATGCTGCAGCTGCATCGCTGGCTGGCTGCTCGGCCCTGAAATACACTACGCTGGTGCACATCAACATTGAAACGGGTTTCATTTTTAAATCCCTGCCTTTTCTGCTGGTATTCTTAGCTTTGAGGAGCGCTGATGGCTTTGATCAGACAGAAGCAGATGGCATGTGTGACCTGGAGACTGTGCTTTTTGTTCTTTTTATATTTTTTCATTATAAGTGGCAGGAGGTGTCTAGACGTGCTCAGACCGTTAGATAAAAACACATACTCGTACACACACACACACACACACACATACTGTATCACACAATCTCCTTAATCTAAGACATTCACACACACACACACACACACACACACACATAAATTTAAACACAAGTTACCACAAGTGGCCCGCCACTGCCCTCACTGCTAATAGATTATTTAGAGGTCATGCCAGGTAAAAGCCTGTCCAGTCATTTAATTACCAATGTAAACAGCAGGAGTTACTGAATGGTATAGCGACTTTGCCTGGAATTGTCTATTGTCAGATGACATGCAAATTGCGCTCTTTGGCAAGACACGCTTTAGGTGGGTTTGCCGTACATAGATGAATGGCTATACTGAAAAGAACCCCATGCCCAATGAGAATTAAGATGGAGGGGCTGTGCTATTGTGGGGCTGTTTTTATTCCCAAAGGCCTTGGGAACCTAATTAAGGTGCATTGTATCAAACCTGAACATTTTCAAAGGAAATCTGCCAATCTCTGCCAAGACACTAAAAGTGGGCCATGAGAGGTCAATCAACCAAAATAAATGTCCGGGTCCTTACATCTTTACAATACATGACTTAAGGTCTTAAATTCCTTGCTTTGTATTCTCCAACTTTATGGGGTGTCAAAGGAGAACATTACAAGCTGTTTTATTGGCAAAGGGAAGCAGGGGTGCCAATAAGTGTGAGCAACGTGTTTTTGTTAAAAAAATATTTCTTTCTTTCTGAGATTTTCCTTTTTCTCAAGGTTGGATTTTTCCTCATTTTTTTGTAATTGTGAGCTTACAATAAATCACCAACAGATTATTTTTTATACTTCTGTATTTTGTGCAAAAAGTGTTCGGTAGGCTATATTAGTGTAATAAATACATGTGAGCCCACAAGCTATTTACTTTTCTCGTTATTTCTTTCTCATCTATGTAGACTTTAAATATTGGACTTGATCAGCCACACTCGGGGCCTTGATCAGCCACACTCGGGGCCGGCGTAGTCCGAGGCTGGTGGTTCCCACCTGGACTGGCTGTGGACGGAGATGAATTGGTGGAGTGGAAGATTTTTGTTCTCTTTAGAGCGAAATCAAATACCAGCTCCACTCATACACACACACACACACTTCCTCTCTGTTCCAGTTAATCCCCCTTCCCCATCACCAATCTGCTCCCACTGTCCATACAAAACAATTACATTTACTGTACTAATCTAACAGACGCTTTTTTTACAGTACATTGCAGATATATTGTATTTTTCAGTCATTATGTGTGGCTGGTGTATACAGGCCCCTTGACTTTGGTGTGGTGTGGTGTGGTGTGGTGTGGTGTGTGGTGAGCACAGGCTCTGCTGCAGCAGCTGTGCTGAGCTGCTGGAGCTGCACTCGGAGTGCCTGGAGAAGGGCTTAGTACCTGCGGCAGTACTGGGACAGATCCCGAATGGAACCCTGGGGGGTTCGTAGGTGACTATACTGCGACAGGTCTCGGACAGATCCCTGGGGCATCTGCACGTGACCGTACTGTGCCAAGTCTCGGACAGAACCCTGGTGACCGCACTGTGCCAAGTCTCGGACCGAACCCTGATGACCGTACTGTGCCAAGTCTCGGACCGAACCCTGATGACCGTACTGTGCCAAGTCTCGGACAGAACCCTGATGACCGTACTGTGCCAAGTCTAGGACCGAACCCTGATGACCGTACTGTGCCAAGTCTCGGACAGAACCCTGGGGGGTCCGCAGGTGGCTGTACTCTGTCAGGTCCCGGACGGAGCTCTGGGGGTTCCGCAGGCTGCTAGGAATGCGGCGGGGCCTGGGACTGGACGCGCGGCCCAGCAGCGCCCCGACATCGCGCAGGCTGCCTGCTCGCAGTGGTGGCACCTCCGGCGCCCAACTTTGCGGTCGCTCGTCCCAGGCCCGCAGCGGCGGCAGGTACAACGAGCCAGTCAGGTAGCAGGCCTGGCTAGGGCCGGGGCTGGGGCAGGGGCTAGTACTCAGGCTGGACCTCCCTCTGCCCCTGCCCTCGCACGGGTACCCGCCCGGGTAGAGGGGCCGCGTGGCGGGCAGTGTGTCGTAAAGGTCCTGATCCCCGTACTCCTCATAGACGGGGGACGAACACTCCTCCACATCGTGCACAGATGTACGGTAATCCAGAACGTCATCGTCGTCGTCGTTGTTGAACGCCCTCAGAGGGAAATCTTTGGAGAGGGAGAGGTTGTCGGCATGGCTGGGGTGCCTGGAGGGTGGACGCTCGGGGCGGAACTGAGGGGGCATCTTAACGCTGGGCAAACACGGATCCGGCACCCACTCTGATGTCTCCCAGTGGTATGCTGAACGGGGAGCACGCACACACACACGCACACAGACACACACACACACACACACACACACTCATCATCAATCCAGTCATATGTTTGGCTGTATAACTCCTTCTTAAGCCTTGCATTATGTATGATGTTTCTAACCCTAGCCCTAACCCTGACTCAAAGAGGCTGTGTAGTAACAGCACATTAGAGCATTAGCATTAGGGCATTATTGTTTTAGTAGCAATGAAGTTTTAATAGTAATTGCTCCCTTTTTAAAGTGTTCCCATTACACTTGTCTTTCATAAGTAATAACACTATACACTTCTTGTCTTCTTGCAAAAAACAAATGACTATTATAGCTGAAACCAAAGATAACGAGAGATAATAAGGATAATGATACAGAATAAGGAAAACAGTTCTTACAATTCACAAAGTATTCTTTGACGAACTCAACACAAATTTGATCGTCACGCTGATGCTGTTGATGAGCTGAAACAAACAACAAAACAAACAAACAACAAAACAAACAAACAATAACAAAAGGTGCATTAAACTACATGACACAGAAACACATGACATAAACAAGGTAAACACTGGACCATGAAAGTCAGCAAATGATGAAACAAATGATGAGACCTCACAAGAACTAGAATGGCACTCAGTAAAGTAAAGTGCATATGCCCCCGCAAAGATAGATAGATAGATACTTTATTGATCCTCAAGGGGAAATTCAAGACCTTGCACCTTGATTCAAAGCACCTTGGATCTGTAACAGATCCACCTCCAAGGAGGTTATACTGTACCTTCACCCTGTTGGTTACTGGGTTGGTCTGTTAGCAGTGCTATACAATGGGCCAAGGACAAACCCATGATGTGGTGTTGATCTAAGTTGTGGGATGCCTTAATGACTAACACACAAACCAACCAACCAGAAAAGAAAAGTGGTGAAAACATAACCTCCCTGGCAGAGGTGAAGAATAAATGGGTGGACCGTGTGCCACTCACCATTGACTCCATAGCTCTGCATCTCCCCCAGGGTGGCCACTACGGACAGAGCAACACAAAGCCCACCAGCGTGGGTACCGGTCAGGCACAGGTAGCGTACAGAGAGCCGGTGGCACACATGCAAGCACACACACACACACACACACACAGTCAGGCACAGGTAGCGTACAGAGAGCCGGTGGCACGCATGCAAGCGCAGAGGGATTTACTAGTGCGAGTGGGCAGGCAGGACAGGGGATTATGGGGAGTGGACACACACACACACACACACACACACAGACAGTAGGGTGGATTAAGCAGCGAAGAAGGAGGTTGTATCTCATCCAAGCATTCATCATGATGTCATGTCAAGAACTGAATGAATGACATCATGTGAGTCAGGCCTGTGTGTTCTAAAGATGGGATAAAGGATGAATGACAACTTACAAGGAATATATTTATGATGCTTATGGGCTTTTAATTGGGTTTGTGAATTAGGAGCTTTTATTTTGTCTGAATAATCTTCAGATTTGTTTCAATATATTTTAGATTTATGTATAATAACAATTAAATTCTAAGATAAATACTTGGCAACACTTTATTTTAAAGTCTGCTTTGTTGATTCCAAAGATATAGTTTCTATACAAATGGGAGTATTATTTAATTCCAAGTTTAATGGATTGCACTGGGCCAGAAGGACCATATTTTATGTTTATAGTTATAGTGCTCAGTTGACGCATTTGTCAACAGCGACTTACAATGACATCAATTAACATTACATTAATATTAAAATAAAGTAAAGTCATATAGCCTAATAAAACCATACTCATTTTAGTAATAGTTTAAATAAAATGTAACAGAATAATAACAATAACATACAAAGCACAACTCTGTAAGAATGAAGTAGCTAGATACAAGGTAAACGGATGAGTCTTTAAACGCTTTCTGAAAATCCCCAAACTATTGCGAGAATGAAGAGCAGTCGGTAAATGATTCCACCAATGAAGAGAAGAAAAGAGTCTTCACTGTGACCTTTTACAGGCTCGCCACTGAAGCATCAAGCACTGCAATAATTAGCCTCCACTAGAATCAATAGTACTGGCTTACACCAGACGTGATAGCGGCACGTACATTTGAATACATCAGACCAGTCTTCTAAAACTACCTTCACACTCCGTGTATGGGAACGCTTCAATTGTGCATCTGGTGTAGCGTAGCTGTTAGCGTTAGCTGTTAGCTGTAAGGCCAACATAGCAGATGCTCGTCAGAGGACCGCAGTGGGCGAGAGAGGACGAAGGGATGGGTTCATGGAATTAAGACAGATCGACCTATGGGGAGGTCACAAAGCCTTGCTACCTGTCCTTGTCAAGACACACTGACTGAACATCCTTAGAGACTTTCCCGGAAACCCCTAGCTCAGATAATAGAGATAGGAGAATGTCACGTGTCAAATTCACTGTGTCAAAGGCAAAGTGATGACTCAGCAGAGGCTCTAGGTACTTTTAATGCTTCAGTCACAGATAAAAAAAACAGTTCAGGTAAAATTACGGCTCTTGAAACCAGACTACTTAGGGTCTAGTAGCTTGTACTGAGATAGGAAATCAGAACCCTTCTTGAACACCACTTTCTTTTAGAAACTTTGACAAGGGAAGAAGGGAGACAGGAGACATAGTTCTTCATCTTAATATGGTGTACTTTTCTTGAGCAAAAGTGTGACCCTTGTTTGTTTGAAAAAAAAAAAGGCACTTCTCCAAACATGCGCCAGCTTATAGTGAGTGTTATGGATTGCAGAGGAGGGGACAGAGTGGAATCCAAAGGGGGCATGTTGTTGGAAGACTTTGTTGAAGAAATATAGAAACGTCTTTCTTATTAAGAGAAGAGTAAGAATCTATCAATGTTACCGTGTCTACAAGGTAATGTCTTTTTTTTAAAGGCTCATTGAACTGGGCACTAATCTTCTTTTTCAGTAAAAAATGTTACAAAGTCATTTGTGGACAGTGAAGCAGCTGGTGCCGGCAGTGGAGGTTTGAGAAGAAACATGACAGTAAAAACAGTACTTAACAGATACTGCTAGTTAGCCGTGGGTGACGGGGTTGAGAATGAGTGAGTCTATTGGAAAGAGGACACATTGTGTGCAGACAGAATGCCAGTGTAGAGAAGAGAGATTCTGTAGCATCATTAACCTCTAGGGACAAGAATGAATTAGCAGATGCCAAAATTGCAAAACGATTGGCTTCTGAGATCATGCTGAAACAAAACTGGATGAATGGATGGACTAAAATGGATTAACCATTATAATTCCTGTTGTACAGTTATGTACAAAAACATGTGGTCACAGTCAAGAGCAGATCAATGACTTGAACCATGTGGGTTGCTCATCACGGATTTCTGAGCAAAATGTACAATAACGTGTTGTTGTTTTTTCTCGTTAGTTGCCATGGAAACTTACCGACTGCCACTGTCATAGGCCGAGATGTCGTTTTAGAACATCTCGGGTCACAGCGGTGTTCAGCTGGTCAGGAACCTTTTTGATGACAAACATTAATAATGTGCCAATTTACTGCCTGGTGCCTAATGGACAGGCAATCAAGGTCGCAACCCAGTGCCGCCATCTCATTACCTTGTGTGCTGGACCTCATGTAAGCTTGTTGATTATCAGCACTGTTTATGTTAAAGTCAGGGCTCTCTGACATTAATGGTTTAGCCTGTGCTAATTACTGCCATTTCTCTGCATCCCAAACAATGCCTGTTCTAATGACCTCTCCTCAAAACAGTACACCAAAGCTGATCAACGAAAGGAGTGGGAGACTATGTCGTTGCCATGATAAACCCCAAAGCATGTTTCTAAGTGACTCTATGGGTTTGGTGAGGGCTCACTGCCCTCTTTCCAAAGTGTCTCTGTAAGTCACGGCACTAATGCAAGTGACCTTGTGCAGGCACTCAAAATAGATTCCTGCAATAAAGAATCCTGATTCCTGCTATAAAGATTTTATGTGCTAAAAAATCTGTTTATGTGCTAAAAAATGTGGTGTTAAATCACTCACAGACCACATGGTTCTGGATTTGGAATGTGGCTGAGCAGCTTCGATACAGCAACATATGATCAGTACCGGTAAGACTATTATGTGCACATGCTTAAGTGACAATATGCTATTAGTGCTATGGGGAAAAAATACAAGCAGGTTTTTGGATAGCACATTTTGTGACTGTACAGGCTCAATGAGAAAGTTTATCTTGCAAAGTGCCGACTGGCTTATTTGCATTTTGTGTCCTTGGCTGAAAACTTTTACCTCAAAGAAGCAAAATACATCAATTGTTTTTGCATCAATCATGTAGTAAAGCTTGTATTTTTAATCTTTTAAAAATTGATCTTAGAAACATACCAAGAAACTTTTGAACTACTTTGCAAGATTATTTGCTTAATAATTAACAAAGATATTAATTTAAACACAGTATATTTTGGTAGTTTTTATGATAACATATTATTAACCATGTACTAATCAGTAATTACTGGTTCAAAAGCAGACTTTAAAATAAACCTATGCCATAAATGATCAAAGTGATGCCATAAATGATCAAAGTGAATAATTTATTAACCTCACAAAATAACAAAATAATAGTGCGTTAAGATGTGCTTGAGTACCTTCGTTCTCAATGGTGTCCACTGTGTCATTGACCAGTCGAATGACCGTTACAATGGAAGCTTGCAGAATGAAAGAGAAGGGTGATTACATGAACTGAACAAAGCACAGGGCAGGCAAAAAGGCCTGTGCACTTTACACAGTCCACATACTGTACTTGGATTCTGCTGATCTAATCAAAAAAGAGGCTATACGAGCACAGTATAAATGGAGTTGTTACTTCATTTGGATTAAGGCGTGCATCTCAGGTCCTTCTGAGGAGGCAGATAGTGTGGACGCGGGAGCGTCTTAAGAGGCTTGTAGTCTCCCTCGCCTGAGCCGAGGACGGAAAGCAATTATGGCTCTGACTGGGTCAGTCTTTCCAGTGGGCACTTTGGGGCAGAGCAGAGCCACGGCGAGACTTCGCTAATCCGACTCATGTTGACGGCTGGAGATGATAACTTTTAAATACCCTTAATTACCTCCACACAGCAAAATTATACAGCAGCAACACTGTATAACTAGTGTTGAAACAATGCTGTGTGTGTGTGTGTGTGTCTGTCTGTCTGTGTGTTTATGTCTGTGTGTGTGTATTGTGTCTGTGAGTGGTGTTTGTTTGAGTGCTGTGTTTGTGAGGTGTTTATTTGTTTGTATTTATGTCTATCGGCTCTGTGTATGACTACTATAGGAACAACTCTACGTGTTTGCATTGAATGTGCTTGCATATACATTTTGTTTATGTGAGTTTCTACTTGCATGCATGTGGCTCTGTTTATTTACCCATGAATCATTTGGAATTCATCCACTCTGGCTACAACCCCTGTCAGGCGCCAGAGGCTACGACGCAGCATATTGGATTTACAGTTACATTTGAACAGTGAGGGGGATATACAAGTAGTCTTCATGACCTTCTTACGTACAGCCTAGCAAAACTGCATCAAGCTGTAGTGGTGATTGACTACCACCCTGCAGCACTTAACATATGTGCAAACCTTTGGAAGTGCATTAAAGCTCTCTCCACTTGCTGGAATGGATAGTCGCTCCACAGAAGAACCGTATATTGAGAGCAGGTAACTGGAGCACTTTCTGAATAATGATTATGCACTGGAAATGCTGCAGAATGTTAGATTATGTTTTTCTCACTCTCTCAAGGCCCCAAAGGGACTGCCTATAGCTTACTGTACTTTGTGTAGTGTTACCCACTGATTTAAGTCCAACTCTTATACATGGAATGAATTTGGGAAATGGGTAGCGTTGCAGCGATTTAATTTTGAGCTTTCATACGTGGCGTGAATGCAGAAGTTAACACGAATTCTGAGTTCAACTGTTATGTGCAGACTGAAGCCGGGAATATGTTCTCTCATCTCTCTCTCTCCTCTCTGTCTCTTTCTCTCTAATTCTCTCGTTCCCCTTCTCTCTCTCTCCCTATCTCTCTCCCTCTCTTTCTCATTCTCTCCCTCCATCTCTCTCCCTTTCTCTCTCTCTCTCATTCTCTCCCGTCCGTCTCTCTCTCTCTCTCTCATCTCTCTCTCTCCTCTCTGTCTCTTTCTCTCTAATTCTCTCGTTCCCCTTCTCTCTCTCTCCCTCTCTCTCATTCTCTCTCTTTCTCTCTCTCATTCTCTCTCTCTCTCTCTCCCTCTCTTTCTCATTCTCTCCCTCCATCTCCCTTTCTCTCTCTCTCTCTCTCCCTGGCCTTCTGCTTCTTTCTCCCTCTCTTCTTTTTTCTTCTTTTCTCTGGCTTTTTAAGCTTGCCCTCTGGGAGAGAGCTCTTGCTCTGGTCTTCCTGATGTTGGCTGGCACTGCAGACTTTTTCAGAGGGTTTTCCACTAAGAGAGTTTCCTCCTCTAATGCTCTGTGCCCATTGATAAAAGGCAGTGCAGAAACAGGGGGCTAAAACAGCAGCCAAACAGGAAGGGGAAACTAAAACACATTTTGAAGAGTTTTAAAGGCATGAGGGCATGAAATTAAATGCTGAGAGACGAAATTGCTGGTGCATCCACACTGGCTCTGTGTATGTGGGTGTGGATGCGAGGACTAAAGGATGTAGAGGATTGTCCAATGTGGTCCTTTGTACAATGGTGCTATGCTTGGACAGAGTGAGAAAAGGCCTTAGAAGTTTACATAATACAAAGTGGACTAACTCTCTGAGTCTGTCTGCAAAAGTTTTTTTTTTCTTTAACTATCTACTATTTAAATTAAAAACTTGCATACTAATCACTGTGCCACAATTATGTACAAACTGCATCCATATCAGTCTGGGAGCAAAACACTGTAGATTAGTTCAAGGCAGTGCATGGCTTGCGAAAACACTGAGAGGTTTTCAAAGGGGTTGTGGTTATTGCCTTTTCTAGAGTGACATCTCCTGGTCAATCAACCCAGGGTGTCATTTGACAGTTTTGGCCCCAGACTCAAGCAGTTTCAGTGCATTAACATTAGACTTCCCAATGGACGTATGTAGGGTTTAAATCAAGGAGCTTTTCTGTGCTAATACATTTCCTGGAAATTTTAGAAGCTGTTACATATTATTATCTATTTTCAAATCTTCAAATCTCAGCCCCGGCTGGAGAAAAGGCATGTTAAGGGCCTGGGTATGCTGATTGTAAATTCTGAATTAAAACCGTCAACTCTTCCTGGAGGTGTTACATGTAATACTGTGTTTTATTTCTGAGGCAGCCATGATATGAAATTCTGAAAGGATTGTCTGCCTGTGAGATGCTCAAAAACGAGAACAAAAGGAGGGAGAGAAGCTGCCACCACAGTCTAATGATGCACACAGAATGCGAGGCAGAAGCACAAAGAGAGTTTGGGCGATGTGTGTGTGTGTGTGTGTGTGTGTGTGTGTGCGTGCATGTGTAAGCACCCTACCGTTATCATCGCAGGAGTCCGACTGGAACGAACGAAGCGAACGCGCCTCGGAATTGTTATCTGAGAAACATGTCACCTCCTCCACCAAGTTAGACACATCTGCAAGAGAATAAGCGCCATGCAGAGCACTCATAAGCCAAATAAAAGCTCCCATTTGGATACAATCTTTAAAACAAACATACAGCAATCACACTTGTCATGTACAAAACTTTTGTGATAAATCTGTGGTAAAGCATTTGGATATAGACCCTTTCAAGAGAGTTCCATTATCAGCATCATAGTTGGCCCCACAGGCTTCTGTTTTAACATTCCATATGTTATCTTAATGCAGAGGAAGTAGATTGGGAACCAAATAGAATGTTCAAGCATTGTTTTTGTTTTTATTGTTGAAAGGGTCTATATATTTCATGTTAAAATGGCATAATGCTGTTCAACGTGCAAAAGGTAGATGATATAAAACATATTTTTTCTATGTTACTATTTATAAAGTATATTATAAATAGTACATACAAATAAACACTATACACTCAATTTTCACTTCACAACAAATAACCTTTGGTACATACCATCACTGTTGATGACAATAAACAGCTACTGAATAAATAAAAGGTTAATATGGAGGAGAAATAGCTCTGTGAAAAGAGCCTGATTGGGTTGTGGCATTGATGGGCTGTTGCCAAACAGATGCTATACAGTCTTTTGGCTCGGCTGAGGTGTAATCATGATAAGGCTTTCACTGTCTGTATCCAACACGCCAGAGAGACAGGCTGCCAGATGAGCATTAGTCTTGAAGTGTTTTTCACTTACCTGCACAGAAGTTCCAGTGATGAATATTTTATGGGGAGAAAAATTGTTCCTGTTGGCCTATTTATTCCTCTATGCACAATAGCAGATGGCGGTTTTTTAACAATTATCTCCCGCGCTGTAGAACAATTCACAGGTCCCCAAACTGTTCTAAATGAAACTCAGACAATTATTTATTCTCCTTCCCTAGACCTAACCAAAAGGGTTATAAAGTTACATTCGTATAATTCGTCATTAATTTCGTTTTATTCATCTTTTTCAACTGTAGACTGGGAAATAACTCAAATATAATATTTGGTCATTCCACAACTAACACATAGTGAATAAATTCTATTTTTAAAGGCGTTCTTTATTTGTTTCTGGGGAACATTATATTCCTAAGGGTGTACTTTCTCTCTCTGTGGCTGTTCTTCCTGACATTGCCCTGCCCCTGCCCTTTAGTAGTGATGTCCTACCCTGCCCTTTATGAGGAGTTACGAGAGGTTATGTGAGGTTATGGGAGATTGTGTGGGTTTATGAGAGGTTATGAGGGGTAGTGATATATCATGAGAGATTATGAGATGAGAGGTTATGTGGGGTTGTGTGGGGTTATGAGAGGTTATGAGAGGATACGTTGGGTTGTGTGGGGCTATGCGAGATTATGAGAGATTATGAGAGGTTATGTGGGGTCATGTGGGGTTATGAGAGGTCATGTGGGATTATGTGGGGTTATGAGAGATTATGAAAGGTTATGTGGGGTTATGAGAGGGGTTGTCCTACCCTGCGGTCTGGCTCCGCTGGCTCTGCTGTCGGGGCGGTAGGGCATGTGCTGCCACTCCAGAGACCCGCTCTCCTGGCTCTCCTCCTCCGTCCCCTCAGTCCCATCATCGTCGTCCTCATCGTTCCCCTCCTCGGTGTCAGCGTCCTCATAGTCATACGCGTCCCTTTCCCAGGGGGGCTTGTGGACAGGACTGCGCTCCGAGTGGCCAGGCAGGATGGCAGGGAGGTGTGGTGCAACGCTGCACACAGCCACGCCCCTGCGGCCCACACCACTGTCCAGGAAATGAGGTGCCGCCGCGTCAGCCTGGAAACGGCTGACCAGTGGCGGGTAGGAAAGTGTGGCCAGTCCGCTCGTCGTCGCCGAGGACGACTCTGTCTTGTCCAGGTCGGGGCTTATGCGGCCGTCGCCCGAGGGGCCGTGGGGCGTCGTGTAGCCCGTGGGTCGCACCAGGACTTGCGGCGGGCCTTCGTTTCCATAGAGACCGCCCGAGCGTTGACCCTGGTGACCCACGGTGGCGGCTGCGGCGGCGCCCCCTGTGGTCCCAGCGACTCGGACGGCCTTGAACTCGATGCCCTCGGCCCCGGTGCCCGTCTTGTGCAGCATGAAGCTGGCCTCGGTGGACATGCCCACGGCCTCGGCCCGTGCCCAGTCCTTGCGGAGGATCTGCTTGCGGAAGATGGCCAGCAGCAGGAGCAGGACGAGCACGACGAACGCCAGCACTCCGATGCCAATGATCTCCACGGGCCCCACGTATGTCAGTGGCTTCACCTCGGTATCGGGCAGCTCGGCCGACAGCAGGCTGCAGAACTGGCCCTCGTAGCCCGCCGTGCAGTTGCAGTAGAACGTGCCGACGGTGTTCACGCAGGCGCCGCCGTTGTCACACACCTCACGCTCGCACTCGTTCACGTCCTCGTCACACCTGTGACAGTAGAGAGGAGACAATTTGCCACTTTTGGAGGTATGATTTCATCAGGCAACTACAGTAGTCATCCTCTTTAAATTGATGGTATATAGTCATGTGAAGGACAGATAAGCTTCAGTCAGGTAGTAGAAAAGTAGGGGCCGCATTCAGGGACTGAGATATATACATAACTGTAGTCAAAGTGCTGAGACAGCATTACAGGCCATGAAAAACAGAAATGGACAAACGTTTCGGGCATAGCGCACCGGGCATAAAGAAACGTTTAGACAAAAGGACAGATAAGTAATATGTGTTGTTTTCACCAGCCACCCAAGATATGCACTATGCAGTCCCGTGTGTTAATTGCATGTTTTACTGTTTTTATTCTGCTCTATTGTTTTTATAAATGCTAATTTATTTATTGCACCTAATCTCTATTTTTGGAATTAATCTTTTATGCATTGTTACCTTATTTTATTTCTATTCTTCTGGTCTTTTCTTGTTATCCTATTATAATTCTGGCTCCTCTTTTACCCATGTGAGTACAAATACTGTAACTACAGTACCTCTCTCACATTTGATGGGCTTGAGATCAGGTAAAATCACTGACTGCACCTTTAAGTGGTTGATTCAGCATCCAGGTGGAAGCCAGAAAGTCATGTGTTCACCTTGAGGTCATAATATACTGTATATTAGCCTTCATGACCACTGTCATAGGAATGACGTATAATGGAAACATGACACCGTCATTCAAACATTACATCAAACATGGAGCTACTCCTCTGAGATACAATAGTACAGTACAACATCTGCAAAGGCATTAGGATACGATTACATTCTTATGGTTTCATTCATTTTATGGCACAAGGTTCAAATAAAGGGAACCTGAAAGTATTTGATGTTCCTGGCTGTCTGCTTTCATTGGCAGCGATGTGTTTAATAATTTCACCCTGGTGCTTGTTGTTCCAAAAAGGAACTCTTCTGAGACAGATGTGTCATTGTACTGTCACTGCTTTCAAAGTCATTGACTTGAAAGTAATAAGCAAGTTTTTGGGGAAAAGTCTCAGTCAGGGCCTGAGCCTAAGCTTTTGAAAATTCTTCCCAAACTCAAACAACGGCACGCATCCCGCGGGGAAATTAATCTGACGGATAAGACGATGCTGGAAAAACGCAATCTGATTCCATTTTCTATCTGTAAGACTTGGATATAGATGATTATTTATCTATCTATCTATTTATTTATTTATTTGTTTTGTCTGGATGCTCAAACGCATATCTTAAAGCCAGTCTCATGGCCACGACTTTGGCAGCTTTACTGAGATACTGAAGCTTCACAGAAAATCTCAGATTTTTAACCACATCAGCCCTGCGTCTTAAGACAAGATAAACCCAGGGATTGGACTTGAAGAATGTCAATCAAAACTAAGTCCACTTGAGAACAGAGAGAAACCGGAGGAGGGTTCACTCAAAGTGCAGGTCTCATGTTTTGTAACTTGTATGCAGTGCCTCATTTTACCTTAGACCTACTACCTCAGACCTACCAGTAAGCATGTCAGGGGACACAGACTTCACAGAGTTCAGCTGTGTTTAATGGCTCCCTCTAGTGGAGAAGTTTGTTCCTCAACAGTGTGTCTGTGAATTGTTATGTAAATTATTTGAAAGTTAAACGACTGAATCGCTACACTGCACAAACACTGTTGTGAGAAGTGCTGAAAATGTTTACATGGAGGAAGACTGTGGAAAAAAGAGTGCAGGGTGTGTGTACTGCACAGAGTTTCTTATTTGTCATAAAGCCCTCCCTCACTTCCTCTCTCTCATTCTGTATTTACCCTGTGTGTGTGTGTCTGTTTGTGTTTGTGTGTGTCTGTGTCTGTGTGTGTGTGTGTGTGTGTGTGTGTGCATGTGCATGTGTGTTTGTTTGTGTATGTGTGTACATATGAGTTTATTTGTGTTTGTGTAAGTGTGTATTTGTTTATCTTTGTGCAATGTGCATGTGTGATTGTGTTAATTTCTGTGCATGCATGCGTGTGTGTGTGTGTGTGTGTGTGTGTGTGTGTGTGTGTGTGTGTGCAGAGATTAAAGTGGGAATTTGGCAGGTAGGAGAACCCTCAAATCCAGTGTCGGTGCAATGGGGGAAAATGACTCACTGTGGGACAAAATGGCAGCAGACACAACTATAACAGAAATAAATCACAACCTAGATAGACCTATTGCAGAGTAAATCTGAAAGTCAAAATGCAGAATCACAATCATAATCATAATCAAGTTTTGCTGTATCTTAAAACATAAAAAAAGGAAAGTAACGAAATACATTTACTCATTTTACTGTATTGAGTGTTTTTTTTTTGTGTATTTTGTATTTTTTTAAGTAGTTTTTCAAATTAGTACTTTTATTTTTACTTGATTACGTTTTGAGTGAAGTATTGTACTTCGCTACATCACAAATCCCATGCGTTACTGAGTAAAAAAAAAAAAAAAAAAGTTAAGACTAACAACAACCGAAAGGAAGGAGGGAAATTGCGCCCAGAACCACTAAAATGACCAGCATGTAGAATAGGGCATGAATCAAGCTGGCACCAAGTCTTTCTGAAAGAGATTGAGATGGAAGTGGATCACGAGATAGGCTACCTCAGATTACCTGTGTAACCGAGGAAGGTGTATTTTCTGCTCTTTCAATGGGTTGCCTCAGTTCTATTGCGGAGATATTCAAGCAGTTTAACACCATGGGATTTCGTGTTTTAACGTGTGTGCTCACCTTTCTTTGGAAAGAAGTTTATTAGCATCTGTTTCCCCTCATTTTCATCTCTCTTTTTCTCGTTTTTGCATTTGTTTTTTGGTAATCCGACTTGGTTTTCTTGGAGAAAGACATTGTACCAGCAGCACAACAACTAGCTGTCCACTACTAGCGATGCTCAACTATGTAAACAAAATGAGATACCTTATCAATCGTTGTGCAGGCGGACCAAATCATTTTGCGCTTTAGCAAGGGAGAGTGAGAGTGACCTTAAGACCTTGTCAAACTCATATTAGGTAGTGGGCCAAATTTGTTGAAATGAAACCTCATGGGGGGCTGTTATTGTCATGGTCATTATAATTTAAATTTTTCTGCATGGTTATCAGAGTGCTGTTTGATTATATCACTTATGAGCAAACAAGTACACAATAATGCTGTCATATACTGCTCTTTCTCTCTTGAAATGCCCTACTTCCATGTTAGTTTTTCTGCTAATTCCTTGCTGAGGATGGTTTGTAGTGCTACGTTTAATCAATTTGTCATATCATACAAATATCGCTTATAACACAGAAGACAACTGGATGTGAATTTCTTTTTTTCCCCTAATTTTGCCTTCCTACCAAAAATATATGGGGTATGAAACCTGCTGGCGGGCCTGATGTTTTGACACCCCTGCCTTATACAGTCTTCACTATTGTTTTGTATACAAAATTTAGTCAGTCAAACTTTACATTTCGTTTGACATTCACGTGAGTGACGCATCTCCAAGACAGGTGGCTAATTAAGTACAAAGCAGGAGTGAATGGTGGAGGCACGACAGCAAACGCTAGAGCAGACGCTTACAAATGCTGAAGCAAACGGCAAAGAATTACCTGCGTATGTACACAAAGTTATGTGCAATCTGGGACATCTAAAAGCTGGAGAGACTGACGGTAAGGGATTTATACCGCTTCTTGAACAATGTTGGTGCTCGAACCAAATGCACACCTTAACTGGCTTGAGACATGATCTCTGTGGAGTTGCAGTTCCACCTGCTGCCCATGCTTTTAAGTAAATGCACAGATGTTATTTCATATGCCTAGCGATTTAAATAATGTTTGCTAAAGCTGGATAGGGGCTAGCTGTATTGTATAGAGGGTGCTAATGGGCCTGTGAAATTTAAGCTACAGTTGGCTTTGGAATGTTTGTTGGGTTCTGTGTAATTTAATATGGTCTACATGTGTATATTTATGTGTGTTTTCTACTCAGAGATATTTTTCTATTCATAGATATATTTTTCTATTAAATTAGGTTTTATACTTGAACATTCTTTGCTTATTTAAATGTTTGGTTACCCATGCTTATACTGCCATGTTTGAAACTGCCTTATGAATCTATTTTTCTACTGAGTGATTCCTTAATGTTACAGTATGCTAGGAACATTTGGAATTTGTCTGCCTTTTAAAAGGTTTTTCACCTGGTGAAAATGACTGTTAATAACTGCTAAATGGATGCTAAATTGAATTAAAAGTGACTGCATATGCCTGCCTCTGAATTCAAAGAAAATAAAAGAAACAAAAAGAGGAAACAAAAGCCACAGTTTATTTCTCAAGTCATTGAGTGGAATCCAGCATTCTTAAAATCTCCATAGATGTCTTTCCATCTTTCAAGTTGAGGATTTTGCACAGAACACTAGGCACAACTTGACAATGTATGTACAGTATTTGTCTATGTGTGTGTGTGTGTGTTTGTATCTACAGTATGTGTGTGTGTGTGTGTGTGTGTGTGTGTGTGTGTGTGTCTATATGTGTGCGTGTGTGTGTGTGTTTGCCTATGCGTGTGTGTGTGTGTGTGTGTATGTGTCTCAGGCCTGAGTAACTCACAGGAGGCCGGCAAATCCTTTCGGACAGCCACAGAGGAAGGTGGTGCCCACAGCCTTGCAGTCTCCTCCGTTCTGACAGGGGTTGGGCATGCAGGACGTGACCTCCGTCTCGCAGCGCTCCCCCGTGTACTGTGCTCCGCAGCTGCACTCAAACGCTGAATGGGAAAAAAACAAAAACAACAAACAAAAACAACACACACAGCACCAGCCATCAGAACGTCAGCTCACTTTAGAGTAATGTATACACTCGGGGACGGATGAAAAGATGTGTTTGGGCTCTTAGGGAGAGGCATGCACCCACACACACTCACAGTGAGGCTAAAGCACACACACACACACACACACACACACACACACACACACACACACACACACACACACACACACACAAACACACATTTACTGTATACCCACACACTGACAGTGTGTCTAAAGCATACACGGACGCACACACTTCCACATATACGCACACGCACTTCCACACACACACACACCTCCAGATGGCAGGCTGGTGCAGAGGGCCATGTTGAGGCATGGCTGTGTGGCGCAGGGGTCAGGGTAGAGGATGCAGCCCAGCTTGACCTCGCTGACGGCGGCTACCTCGGCGTAGCGGCTACGCTTGTTCTGCAGCGGCAGCTCGTTGCCGTTGAGCACCATCCCGCCCAGGCAGCCCTGGAAGCCGCCCTGGGCACGCGGAGGCCGCTTCAGACGCAGCGCCGGTGGACGGACCTGCACCAGAGTCAAAGTCAAAAGTCAAAGTCAAGTCAAACTTTAGAATCCTCAAAAAAGGGAAATTCAGGTGGTCAAGGTGCAGACACACACACATTTAAGCATATAGATAGATAAATACACAAATATGCAGTTCCCAACACACAAAGACACACACATCCACACACACACACACACTCCACGCACATTCTCCACAGACAACAAATTAGCCTAAAATTTATCAAATGCAGTAAAATAAATCAAAGAGATTTAAAGGAAGCTGCCTGATGTTATAGGCTACGTGCACGAAAGGCTGTCTGTGCACTCATTTGTTTCCGGTGGAGCCAGGTGTGTTTGAACCTGCCGCTATTGCTAATGTAATTAGTGTCTACACCGACCCGGTTGGGTGTTGCACCTAGTAAATCAGCACGATTACTATGAAGAAGGATTTATGTGAGTTAAAAGTGTTATTATTGGGCAAACAAGATATTCAGTATCGGAGTGAAGATGTTAGGAGCAGAATACAACAGAAGATGCCTTTACAACACAGTTAACACTCCACCGGAAATAAATGAGCATATAGGAAGAGCTTTTCGGGCATGTAGCCTATTGCACAGAATAGACTATCAAGTCCTTTGTTTTGAACGGTCTCTTTCATTTAAAAGGGTGATTGCCGAAGGGACAAACCGCTTGCTGAACCTGGTGGTTTTTATTCTCCTTTGGAGAGTCCTTCCCTTGCCCCGCTGGCTTACTTGGAACTTATTGTGTAGTGGATGAGTAGGGTTACTGAGGATGCACTCAGCCTTGCTCAAAATAAGATATTTAGGCATCTGAGCAGCTGACGCACCAGAGGAACACAGAGGAGGAGGAGGAGAAGGAGAAGGAGGAGGAGGAGGAGGAGGAGGAGGAGGAGGAGGTGGAAGGAACGCTGTGAGTGCTATACACAGTTAATACTGTAAATATGTCAATTCAACCTGGGAGACAGAGGAGCAGGAGAGAGAGCTGGGCTGCACTGCAAGTGCAATACAGAAGTGCTGAAAATATGTCATTTTTAACGGGGGACACCTCCAAGTCCACAAGTACCAGAGGAGGGAGAACTGTAGGTGCTCTGGACAAACCTGACCACACATACTGTAGACTGTAGAACAGTCTATGTGACAACAGACTTCATGTAACTCATGTGTAACTCATGTGAACTCATTGAGTCTTGTTTTACTGTAGAACAGTGCAGTGGCAACCTCCAATTACATGATGTGCAACACGCCTAAACAAAGCACTTGGATCCCAAGGGGAAACTATGGTATTTATCTTATAGTTCCACTGATGCTTATTCTTGAAGCTTAACACAATAGTGTCATGTATAAACTGTAACAACCTCCAACACCTACATACACAATTCAATGACAAAACTTCTAATAACAGTAAAACCATTTCAGTATAGTATAGACCTTTTCAATCTGTTCCTATAGGATTTCCAATTGAAACATTTAAAACCAACGCAGTTCATTTGAAATGAAAATGAATCAGACTTAAATGTAATACTCTATTAAATGTCCACTTTAAATCTTGTTTTGATCATTTTGTTTGTGTCCAAGTTACCATTTGTCCAGTTTTGTTTCCTGTGCTACCAGAAATGCCTGAGTCTGGCTGTCTCACCCCGAGTCTGGCTGTCTCACCTGAGTCTGG
>NC_055961.1:19584993-19659993 GCF_018492685.1 Alosa sapidissima
AAAACAATGAGGCACACAATTAGACAGCATGACTCAACATCACACTAATTCCTGTCTTATGAAAACGACCATTTCTGAAACAAATCATCAATCTTCAAACGGCGACTCAGCGATTAATATCTCCATCTAATGATTTCTGCGGAAACACAAACAAATCATCACTTTTAAAGGGCTCTCAAAGGGCATTTCAGCAGAATGCAGGCCAAGGCCAAGTGCCATATCTCACTATGTTAGGGAAAGAGAAAATAAATCCATCAAGTCGCCCAGTTGAAGTCAGTGCATAAAAATAAATGGATGCTTCCTTGGCCCCATTCTACATAATTCATATTACGTTTCATGATTAAATGAAAGGCAATTTTTGTGCAATCCTTTACACAGGCAGACAAATCCGACCAGAAACATAACATCCTTGGTGGAGGCAATTAATAGACAGTCAGAAGGGTGCTGTTATTGCCCCTGACCTGCACACTGATCCAGGCTGCCAGGCTGGCACTGGCAGACAGAGGGCGCTGTGGGGCCAGTGCGCACGCACTGCATGTCCAGCGGACACGCCTGTCCCTCACACAGCTCCAGGGGCACTGGACACGCACCTCCTGTGAACACAAACATACACACACACGTACACACACACACAGACACACACACACACAGCACAGTACAGCACAGGAAATACAGAGGGGTCATGAAAAAAAGACATTCCCCTGGAAGACTATCACTATTTATTTTTTATTCAACTTTCAATACTGTTCAAGTCACTCTCCTTGTGTGTGTGTGTGCGTGTGCGTGTGCGTGTGTGTAATTCTAGTAGTAATAATAGTAATAATTCTACCTGTGCAGGTGCAGCTCTCTGCTGCAGTCGCTGCAGTGGTAACAATATTCACAGCAGAAACAGTTGCAATAGTACAGTGATAATTCTACCTGGGCAAGTGCAGCTCTCTGCTAAAGGTGGCTGCAGTGGTAACAATAACGGCAGAAACAGTAGTAATGTGCCGTAATAGCTCTACCTGGGCAGGTGCATCTCTCTGTCCTGGTGAAGCGCGGCGACACCAGGCTGACCTGGGCGGTGCTGTAGGTGACCAGTGAGCTGGGGTCCAGCGTCAGGCTCTGCTCACACACCTGGTCCCCTGAGCACTCCAGCCCTCCCGAACAGCTCTGATCCAGAACGCCCACCAGCTTGGCCACCCCGCTCAGTGCCTCGCCCACGTCCCCAAGCCGCAGGGCCAGCTCGCTGGGGCTGTAGAACCCCCCGTCCGGGCTCTCCACCGCCAGCAGAACCTCCAGGAGCGCCCCCCGACCCACAGGCTGGACGCTTAGCAGGTGGACGGGGTCCTGCCCTGGCGGGGGGACGTTGCCCGCGGCAACAGTGGTGGTGGTGGTGGTGGACCCTGACCCGACCAGGCTCTGCAGGATGGCCCTCATCTTGGGCAGGTGGATCCCCACGAAGTCCTCAGGGCTGACGTCCTGGAAGCGGAGAGTAGCCCCCGAGCGCACCATCTCGTCCGTGGCCTGCTCCACCACCACAGTGACGTCGGTGGTCACCGAGAAGCGGCCGTCGCTCACCGTGGCGTTCAGGAAGTAGCGCCCGGGCTCCAGGCCGGCCAGTGCCACGATCTTGCCGTCCTGCCGGTTGATCTTGAACAGGCTCTTGGGCCGCGGCCGCTGTGTGAAGGAGAGGACGTCGTTGACGTCGCGGTCGGTAGCGAAGATGCGGCCGATCACGCCGCCAGGGAACGCGTCCGTGGGCATGACCACCCTGATGTCCAGGGGGTTGGTCACAGGCTTGAACAGGCTGTCCCCGATGGCACGCACAAACACAAATGAGCTGGACGATAAAGGAGGCTTCCCCGAGTCGCTCGCCTAAACAATATCAACGACAATATCAACAACAAACAATAAACAAGCACCCATAGAAAGACAGAAGAATATCAACTGGTGTTGAATATTCATCAACTGCATATTCAATGTTCTGTAAGATAGCTAACTTTGTCTCTTTTGCTGTACTGTATATGCTGTCACAACAACTGAAGTAAAAAAAAACAGAACTACAGTATAGGTATACTGTGCACATCTATATGCAGCAAAATCACATGTTGAGAATAACTTTCCAAATGACACCAGCCAGTTTGACTCATCAGAACTGAACCCATTTACGGTTAGAGCAAATAAAACAGATGCTGTAAATTTCTTCAGTGATCTCACCTGGACTTCCAAAGTGTACTCTCTGGTGGTCTCTGGACCAATCATGCGGCTGGAGCGGAGCTCTCCTAATTGGTCGATGACGAAGGTTCCATCCTCGTTGCCAGACAGGATGCTGAACTCAAAAGGAGGGCCATTACGAGGCGAGTCTTTGTCCGTCACCATCAGTTTCAGGATGCTGGTGCCCACTGGTTGGTCCAACTGCAGTTCAACCCAAAAGACCAAAGTTCATTTGACCATATTCCATCATATTGAATTTAAAGATGACACCAAAACTAGTTGCCTAATAAAAGCAGACCACAAAAAGTGGCAAATTGTTGAATAGTGCTTTACAAACTCTTCTCATATAAATAGGAAGATGTTCATAAATCTGATAACCCAGTCACATGTTAAAATTCCTATGAAATCAAATTCACAGTCTACAAAGAGAGAAGGTAAATGAGTTGAAAGGAACCTTTAAAAAGCATACAAATGTTATTCATTTTGGGTGGAGATCAGCTATGTGAATACTGTACATGGCATGCTACCACTAACATAAAAGCTCTCGAACATGTCCATTTTGTCAAAGTAGCTCTCGGAGGAAAAAAGGTTGGAGAGCCCTGCTCTACACATATAAATAGGAAAGGAACCAGGTGCCCTCAACATAATGGCATTTAGATACAGATACCAGGTGCCCTCAACATAATGGCATTTAGATACAGATACCAGGTAACACTCAACATAATGGCATTTAGATACAGATACCAGGTAACACTCAACATAATGGCATTTAGATACAGATACCAGGTAACACTCAACATAATGGCATTTAGATACAGATACCAGGTAACACTCAACATAATGGCATTTAGATACAGATACCAGGTAACACTCAACATCTGTTTGTGCTTATGCCAAATGGTATGTTGAGGTGCTTATGCCAAATGGTACTGTATGTTGAGATCCTTATGCCAAATGGTATGTTGAGGTGCTTATGCCAAATGGTACTGTATGTTGAGATCCTTATGCCAAATGGTATGTTGAGGTGCTTATGCCAAATGGTACTGTATGTTGAGATCCTTATGCCAAATGGTATGTTGAGGTGCTTATGCCAAATGGTATGTTGAGGTGCTTATGCCAAATGGTATGTTGAGGTGCTTATGCCAAATGGTACTGTATGTTGAGATCCTTATGCCAAATGGTATGTTGAGGTGCTTATGCCAAGTGGTATTTTGAGGTGATCCTCGATATGAGAGGGCATGTATGTGATGGAGGACTCTGTGGTGCCCGCTGATGCCGGCTGGAGGCACTCTGGGATAGCAGGTGAGACCGGTGTGCCCACCTGGATGACAGCAGTGGCATTGGCTGGGGAGAAGACGGGCGGGTTGTCATTCACGTCAGAAATCTCCACGTTGATGGTGACGGTGGAGGACATGGCCGGAGAGCCGCTGTCAAACGCCTGGACAGCCAGGGAGTAGCTGGAGACCTGGGAGAGTGGGGACACGAGACAAGGACATTTACAGCAAAAAATAAAATAAATAAATAAAAAATACAAAAAGGAAACATCAAAACAGGTTCTGAGGCGAAGCCGAGGAGACAGAATGGTGTCAAAAAAGCACTGAAACAGCAGAGCTACACAGCTCTATAAAAACCCCAAAACAAACACCAGAGAGCTGCCACACACAAATGCACGCATACAGGCACACACACACCAGTTAAAATTTAATTTCATATCAGAGGGGTATTTGTTATACTGTATTTGTGATTTCGGTGTATATGAAGGTATACGTCATATTCTTCAACCTCCAAATCTGTCTGTGTGTAAGTTGAATGAGCTATTAGTCCAAGAGCATTAGCTCAAAATTGAGTCAAACCCGGAACAAATTAGTAACAAGCTGAATTTTTCAGGATATGTTCAGAATACCTTTAAGAATAACATACTAAAAGTCCCCGTAAATGCCCCTTGTGCTTTCTGAGATATTCAAGATGGCGTCCAAAATTGCCGCTATTTGGAGATTTTTCCATATCTCAGGCTTAAAACATAATACAAATGCAATAAAAATGTTTAAATATAAGTTTTTTCATACAAGGAATCCAAATTCACCATTGACACACTGCTAAAATTAAAGTTAACCAAGATTACAAGGTCAATGTGACACAAAATTCACATAGTGTACCCATTAAGCCCAGGCACCATTTAAGCCCATTTGTAACTTTGTAAATTTGTAATTTTTTTGAAAAAGAGGGGCCTGTCTAATGCTATTCATTATTTTGTCTAATCACACAATGTCTTTATTATGTTAGTTTTTATTTGGCACCAATCACATTTGTCAATATTGAATAAGGCTCACTTACATCTGTGCAGTCTCAAGGTGGCTCAGATAAAGTCGCTTCAAAACTTTGGTGTTTTCGAACTCCTCAGATAGAGCCTCTTTTCAATTATTTTCAGCCACTGACTAAGTATGTAGATTCATATTATGTAAATTGGGAGATTATTGTTTGTTTTGTGTGTATAAACAGGTAGTTCAGTGTCATTTTTTACCATTTGGCTTTATGTAGAAAGATGAGTTATGCTAGTTAGCGCAGTGAGCAAACCAGTGTCAATAGTCAATACATGTAGCCCTACTGATAGATATGTAACGGGAGTATTTTGCTCTCCATAAATATCCTCTGCGTTGTGTTTTTAAAAGAAAAGTTGAAATAATGCAACATGACGTTCGAACTGGGTCTTACTGAATTTGTTTATTTTCGTACACAGGCTATCACATTCAGGTGCTCCTGTTGCGTGAAATCTGACAAGCCAGCCTGGGGTAGTGGGACACTTACTGTAGTTAAAAGTTAATTTTCGCGGAGCATAGCCCCACGTAACACCTACATCACACCCCCTTACCCTTAGATTCCCGTGGGAAAATAAAGAAAATACAAAAACTCCAAAAAGAAAAGCACAACTCGTGGGGAAATTCAGGGAAACAACATTAACCCTGCTACAGATACACTGCATAAGGATTAAAAATGTTGAGTGTACAAACTATATGTTTTCTGATTTATTTTACAAAAACAAAATAAGGATTTGGATGGGTGAAATAATATTTTAGCCCACCTTGGAAAAAGGCTTTTTTTGAACATAAAAAAATGCCTTTTTCCAAGGTGGGCTGAAATGGTACAGTGACCCAAAAAACAGCTAGCGTAAGCTAAGTTAAAATAAGAATTCCTTGTTAATTCAGAGTTTGGCAAAAGAGGAATAACTATTATGGCAAGGTTTAAAGCATATTTAGGCTACAGGCATTTCTGTATACATTTGATCATGTTTATAAACCATCTTAATGTCTATGAAAAATATGTGAACTTAGAAGGTTCAAATCTCTCATGTCGTGAGCGACTTGCGCGACAAAAACAACAGATTTATTATTTAGCAGCTGCATTTTACCAGTGACAAAAGTGATTTTCTCTTGGTCTGAGCGCATAGTTAGACAACAATGAGACCGCAAATTTCCCTCTATAACCTTTATAATGTAATAGCACATAATATTATATATAATGCTGACTTCATATAATGTAGCACCAATGCCAGCTTTACTAGATGATGAGGGAGAAACTGAAGAATCAACACCAATTTCTGATGATAAGGATGATGACTGAAGTGATTTATTATTATGAAATGTCTCCATTCAATAAACTAATGATGAACTTGACTTACTTACCCTAAACAACATATATTTTGACCTTTTAATTACATTTGTATCAGGTTTTAAGCCAGAGATACGGAAAATCTCCAAATGGCGGCCATTTTGGACGCCATCTTGAATATCTCAGAGAGCACAAGGGGGATTCACGAGACTTTTAGTATGTCATTCCTAAAGGTATTCTGAACATATCCTGAAAAATTCAGCTTGTTACTAATTTGTTCCGGGTGTAACCCTTTTACTACTGGACTATATTCTATGTCAACACTGATGAGTATAGTTTTTCAGTAGAATACTTAGCTTGTAATACACACATAAACATTAGTTATGGAAAGTAAATTAGTAAAGTGTGAAATACTGTTATGTCCAACACAAAGTGTTAAATCCTTAGGGTCTGACCGTTTCTCTGTCTAGTTCCTTGTTGACTTTGAGGAGTCCTGTTATGGGGTCAATCCAGAACTGGTTCCTGCGGTCGCCCCTCAGAATGGAGTAAGTGATGCGTCCATTCACCTGGCTGTCCATGTCCTCGGCCATCAACTAAAAGCCAAACAACACAAACACACAAATATAAGACATAAAAAAAATGTTTAAAGGTGCTCATTGGGGTCAGGAATTCAAATTAAGTAGAAAAAGCAAATCCAAGGCACTCTTCTTTCACAAAAATATTTTAAAAGCTTTTATTTCAATTGTGATTTCATGATAGAAAAATTAAAAACATGTAAATAGTGTAGAGAAACAACCCACGCGTAGCGGCACAGACAGCATTCTTTAGGAAGTGAAGACACAAACATACTCAGGAAAATAATAAAAAACACAATTAAAGGCAGAGTATAACATAGAGCAAGCAACACATCTGCTGTCAGAAATGTGAAACATTTGATTATAAAACGTATGATTTTGCAAGGACATTTATGACAACACCTTAAAAGCTAGCTTAGTTTCCAACTCCTTTCAAAGCCTTACTTTCCATCTTTCATATTCATGCACGATTTAAAACTCTATGTTAGTAGTCATTAACAAGCTGGATTAATTACCCTGATCACTGTCTCCCCGATGCTGGCGTCCTCGCTAATTATTACGTTGTATATTTCCTCGCTGAAGGAGGGGGCGTTATCGTTCACGTCCATCAGCTCGATGGTTACCATTGCAGTGGTGCTCAGGGGTGGGTTCCCGCCGTCCCAGGCTTCCACATTCAGGAAGTAATCCTTACACACCTCGAAGTCCAGATCATCGGCTATGGTGATGGTGCCTGGGCAAGGATAGGGGCCAGTGAGAGCAGAGACCACACACAAACACATTACATTTATATTGCACTTTATCACATACCCAAAGTGCTTTATAACGAAGGGGCGTGTACCTGACAAACACCAAAGTGTTTGAAACATAATAATTGAATCGCTTTTGGGAGCCAAAAAGACAATGGTGGATTTCTTTCCTTTTCCTGCGTACCTCACTTTAACCACTTCTAATATTTAGCATTCTCCTGGGAGATGCCTGGTAGCTGTAGACTACTGAGACTAGTAAATTACATGTAATTTCAGATATACACAAGAGAGGTGGTACATTTCTAGTGATATAGGTATGGGATCTCCCAGAGTGGCCAATCAACAACCCACCCTATTTACCATCAAACCAAAATCACCTACAAAGCAACATTTGCAGGCAAAAAACATCACCAACAGAACTGCTTTCTGAGAACTGCGAGAGTATTTCACTGGTGTTATCAAGTCACTCCGACAGTAAAATAAAATTCTATTCTTTGGGGCATATAATTACTATTAAAAATTCCCTCTGTTGCACGCACGATTTGTTTATCCAGCACCGGCTTTGCAAATAACATGTCCACAGACAAGGTAGAATATTTTGCATGACTTATAAAAGTACGATGTATTGCGACATCAGATGCAAGTCAAATTTGTAGTTTCTTATGTCTCATTCCATCGAACTACAGATCCACTACCCGATCTGGCAAACTTACTGTACATAGTGCGGTAGCCGATAGAGGGCCGCGAAGCGAATGCAGAATTGCCGTTCACCCTGTTACGAGTTGATGAACCACTGAAACGATTTTGGAAACATTATTTTAAGGTACAAAAAACTCTTTGGTGTTGCTTTAAGGATGACTGGTGTTCAAAAAAAAGATGATCCACACACCAGTCTGAGGAAAAGTTGGCGGCTCGAAACGTCACAAACCAAATGACGTTAACACTATAAATGGGAGCTATATGATGTGACCTATGACTCTTTTGAATACCGATTGTTTCCGATCCTGCACCCAGCCCAAATCGGCCTGGAGAGGTGCGTTAACTTACAATGCTTCTTCATGGACGACTGGTGGCCCTTAAAGTCTGACCTCTGACCTCTGGCTACGTCGATAGCAAACTTCCTTAAAGTCTGACCTCTCACCTTTGGCTACGTCAATAGCAAACTTCCCCTCCTCGTTGCCAGAGCGGATGCTGTAATAGATCTCGCCATTGGCTCCAATATCGTCGCTCGCGGCAAACACTCGCAGCACCTCGGCGCCCACAGCAACGTCTTCTGGAATGGTGACGGCGTAATCCGGCTTCTGGAAGACGGGTGGGTTGTCGTTGACGTCCAGAACCATGACGGTGAGGTCCACCACGGAGGACAGAGCACCCTCGGCAGCATCGCGGTCAGACGCCTGCACCCTGATCTTAAACATTTCCTGCGACTCTCTGTCCAAAGACTTTTCCAGAACAACGACACCAGAGGAGGCGTCGATGGAAAACACGCCGTCAGCAGAGTCAAGCAGAGAGTACACCACCTTCCTGTTTACACCTAAATAACAAAGAAACAAAGAAACAAACAAACAGGAAATAAAGATGTTTAATGCCTTAAGGCTCCATCACCTCAAAGGACAATACGTTAGGGAATACTAAGATGTTCAGACATTTTCTTAGTGTTACACGGCAAAGGAAAACGTAGAATTTAGTATCAAACTATATTTAGATGGGCTATCACGATAAGGATTGAGGGTTAGATTAATTGATAAGTACACAACCTGACTTAGATGACTATTCTCAAAATAAGGTATTTTATATCAATAGTTACTGATACCCCAAACTAATAACAAAATCTAAACAGATATTCCAGGATACCCAAACACACACAAAAGTAATACAGATAAAAGTGTGTACTAACCTTCGTCAAGGTCGTTGGCTTGCAGCCGAGTGATGAGCGCTTTGGGAGAGGCGTTCTCAAAGACACTGGCCAGGTACTGAGTGAACGTGAAGGAGGGTGGGTTGTCATTCACGTCCAGCACAGTCAGGGAGATCTCGGAGCGACAGAACAGGCCCCCTCCGTCTGCAGCCTGGGCTATCAGCTTATAGACGGGAATCCTTTCCCGGTCAAGGGCATTGGCTATCTTCAACTCACCTGAGTGGCAGGAGGAGAGGGGAGAGCTATTAGAAAGACACAGACAAACAGACAGACATGCGAATGCGCACACACACACACACACACACACACACACATACATACACACAGACTGACACAAATACACAGACAACTATACACACACACACACATCTGCGCACACACACACAGCAATCATATGGGCAGGTTTAAGTCAAAAAGTTACTGAATGAACTTCCTATAACTATAAAACAAATAAACAAACAACAACAAAGGCCAAACAAACACCTTTCAGTTCTCATTTCAGTTCTTGTTCAAGTGAATTGTCAGATACTGTACCTGTATTGGCATCCATATAGAAGTCCTCCACTCCAATGCCAAATAGTGAATACTGAATGTCTGCATTGGTGCCAACATCATTGTCTGTGGCGACCACGGTTAGGATGCCTTTGTTGATGGGCACATCTTCAGGGATTAAGCTCTCATAGAGATCCTGGCACGACGACATCCACAGAGACAGCTCACAAGACAGGCAGGTAATAAAATACACATACCAAAGATACTTACAGCACATGTTTATGTTACATGTTTGTAGTTATCCTTTTTTATCTAGAGTTAATGTTTTTATCTAGAGCAGGGGTCTCCAACCTTTTTGGGAATGAGGGCTACCTGAAGACCCGAAATCATATGGAGGGCTACTCATTTAAAACAAACATACCCTCACCCCTTTTTTGCGAGGGTAGTCCTCCTAAATAATAGGCCTATGTGATTTTTACTTTTAAATTATCAAGATTATGCAGGCCTATACGTCTTTATATATTAAGTAGGGTTGCAAAATTCCCGGGAATTTTCAAAGTTGGAAACTTTCCATGGGAACTAAAGGGAATATATGGGAATTAACAGGAATAAACAGGATTTAATGGGAATAAACTGGGAATTTCTAATATGGCAAGCTAGTCTATAACAGGGAACTTAAATGTAGTGGACAAAACCCCATCTTGCAGCATAATATTAGTTAAAACAATCTGATTTAATGCAATTTCAGTCGAATTTCTACCCTGCACATAAGTCAATCACATGCACACAGCAATCAGCATAGGCTAGACATAAAGGAAACCTATGGTGCGTTCATGTGCGTGGGAAAAAAATGTTGTTGAGTGGTGTATCTTGGGCAGTTCAGTGTTGCTAGTTTAGCACGCTAGTAAACCATAGGCAGAGAATGGGATTCCCACTAGCATGCTAGCTAGCTTTGTATGCTAAGCTAAGCGAAAATACGAACATAAACAAAATGTTAATGTTTGTATATGAAACAGTTTGTATGAATTACCCAAAATTCCCAGTTAATTCCCTAAAATTCCCATTATTTCCCAGAATTTCCTTTAATTCCATGAAAGTTTCCAATTTTGAATATCTCCAAAATTCCCCAGCTTAACTTCCAATGGTAAGTTTCCGGAAAGTTTCCGGAAATTTACCGGAAATGTTCCGCCCCTTTGCAACCCTAATATTAAGCAACTGTATTTTCAAATTTAATATCAATAACCTATGCAACACTACCAATATTTTTGTTCAGTTTGTTAATTTCAAAGTTTGCATGGGGAATCTAATCTATTTTTTTTTTGTTTTACAAAAAAAACTATCTTTTTGTGCAATTAATAATTTGGGTTACCCAATTTATACCCACCCACCATTATGAATTCAGGGGTTGTTTAAGTTCTGATTTCAGTGGACAATTCGGTTTTAACATTTCAATAGTAATCGCCCACACCACCCTAACATATGAAAACTCCTTTTAAAGTTATTGCACAGCTGAAATGATCCATGATCTGACAAAAAAGGGTAATGCACAGTCCTGCTCAGTCATGCATGCTATAACATTTTCAGCGCTATTATACGGCAGTTGCCTACGGAGGAGAAAAGGCCTGTGAGCTAAAGCAATTGTTTTTCAGTCCTTGAACAATCATGCAAGAACCGTATTTGACGAACATGGAATGGCCACAGAACTTTAGCAAAGATATGCTTCCATTGGCTACACCAGACAAGCACGTTTTTTCCCCCTTTACTGTCTATGCGTGCGAGCAGCGTGTATGCGCTCCGCTTCCGTTGTTGTTTAAAGATTGAATGGGAAACGGATTTGGAGCCAAAGGCTAAAATTTAACGCAGCTACAATTTGTAAGGTATCACCAATATCAATTTAATGTTACAGATGTATGGCTACATACATTCTTAAAATGGTTCTGGTCTAGACTTAAATATCTATTGAAAACTTCACAATGGAGCATGTTTTTAGAGCGTGATCTGCAGGCGACCTGTTGGCTATTTTTAGAAAGTGCGCTGGGGGCGCCTCATAGCCGTCCCGCGGGCTACCTGGTGCCCGCGGGCACCGTGTTGGAGACCACTGATCTAGAGTGCATCTTACAAAAGTAACAATGTAACATACTTATGTGATTGCCTGGACATGGTTCATAGTATAATATAGTCCTGATGTATTTAGCTTGTGTAAGTTATGATAGAGAACCTCTGGTACAACACTTACATAAATGCTTTCATCTAAATAAAAAAATACCTTTTTGTGAGTAAGTAAGGTAACACTGTACATGTATACGACTTCGTCTTTGTTACTATTTAATTACCAGAACAGCTTCAAATTCAAACAATGACATCATGTGAAAACTGTATGATGTTTTAAGGAATATAGGAAAGGGACATTTGCACACCTTCTCACACACAGGGCTGTTGTCATTGGCATCCATGATTGTGACCTCAACTCCCACCGTGGTCATGAAGAGGCCGTCACTGGCCGTGATGTTAAGGACGTACAGGTCCTGCGCTTCACGGTCAAGCGGGCGCTTCACAAACACTTTCCACTCTCCCTTCACTGGGGTGAGAGCAAAAGCTCCTTTGGGATTGCCACCTATGGAAATATATATGGAAAAATAAACAGACATCCAGTACATTAATGATTAATAATGATTAATAATACACATTGTAATTCCAGATTACAGTACATGTGCCAAAACACAAAGGTTAATGAATTATAAAGGTGACTGATATTTAGTTGAAGCTTTTATCAAATTGCCATGGACCCCCAATGGTAGGTTCGGAGCAGACCGATAGTCGGTGCAAAGGCTGCTCCATCATACCACAGAATCATAATATGTTTAATTGTTTATATTTATATTGATAACCAACTTGCAACATTGCAAAGGGGAAACAAAAGGGAAATCACCTTAGATATGAATCAATGCCTCACACTCAATGATTTCAACTGTCCTAAGCAAATCTCTCAACATCTTCCAACACAAAAACATACACACTTTATAATGATGAGCTTTTTCTCACCTGCAATGTGGAAACTGACGAGGCGGTTCTGGTCCGAAGTGTCTCCATCTCTGGTGCTCAGGACTGCCACAACCTCCCCAGGTGGGTCGCTCTCCCTTACCGCACCCCTGTAGTAGTCCCTCTCAAAAGTTGGTGGGTTGTCGTTCACGTCAGCAACAGTAACGCTCACCACAGCTGTGGAGGACAACGACACAAGCTCCCCGAGATCAGAGGCCACAATGCTGAAAGCATAAGAGGGGGACGTCTCATGGTCCAATACTCCGACGGTGGTGATCCATCCTGTCTTACTGTCAATAGCAAACATCGAGTTGGTACTAGATATCGGGTCCATCACTGCATTATCAATCGTCCCAAGGCTGTAGGTGACCTGCCCATTGGACCCCCAATCGGGGTCTAGAGCCCTCACCTGGATCACCCTGGTGCCAATGGGCAATCCCTCCATGACCATGGCCACGTACGAGCTCGTCTCAAAGGTGGGCTGATTGTCGTTGATGTCCAGGACCTTCACCTCCACGTCCACCACGGAGATGGACTCGACAAAGTCCTGCCTCATAGTGGCCGAGACCTTGAAGCGGAAGTTGCTGACAGCCTCGTAATCCAGCGCCTTCACTAGCCGGATGAGTCCTGTTTCTCGCTCGACTAGAAACGTGCTTCCGAGATTGCTCTCCACGGTTTCTCCATTCACCACGGCAAACATTCCGGTCTGACCAAGGCTCAGGTAGACGGAACCCAGCGCTGATCCTGCAGGCGTATCTTCTGGTACCGTAAACGAGTACTGAGGCTGGGTGAAGGAGGGAATGGTTGCTTCAGGAGGGAGCACATGGATGAAGGCCGAGACAAGGGAGTGTTTGGCAGGGGTTCCTCCATCTGTGGCTTTGACGAAGAATGACAAGACCGTTCCTCTTAGGTGCGCCACGCTGCCCTTGGTCACCATCCAGCCGCTGTCCGGCTCTATCTCCAAAACATCCACAAGGGGAAGCCGGGCCTCGCTGTAGAGCGAGTAACTCACCCGGCCGTTAGTCCCCACATCAGGGTCCTGGGCTTGGATCTGAGTCACCAGAGAGCCCATGGGGGCATTCGCTTTGATGCTCACCCTGTACTCCACGGCACGGAAACGAGGGGCATTGTCATTTTCATCGGCAAGTATCACACGAACAGTGCAGAAGGACGCTCGACCTCCCCCATCCAACGCCATTACAGTTAGCACTATGTCTCTGTTCGCCGGGCTCTCTCTGTCAAGCTTCTGTGCTGTAGTGATCAGACCGTCCGGAGCTATGTTGAACTGAGTCTTCCCAATGTCGTTGATGAACGAGTACACAATCTGTCCAAAGAGCCCAGAGTCCTCGTCTGTTGCTCTCACTTGTATAACCCGGGAACCGGCTGGGGCATTTTCTCTCACCTCGGCCAGGTAGAACCTCTGGTTGAACACCGGGCTGTAAAGGTTAGCCCCAAGAACGCGGATGTTTACCTGCGCAGTGCTCGTGAACACACCATCAGAGACGGACACGTTCAGGTTGTAGAGAGATTTCATTCCCTGTCGACGCTGATTGGATAGAGTGATGATTCCCGTTTCAGCGCCCATGAAGAAGTTCATCCTGTCGTCTCCTGAGAGGATGCTGTATCTCAATCGGTCTGCATCCGAGCTGTCTGAATCTGACGCCTGGACACAGGTCACAAAATGGCCCCTCGAAGCAAGTTCACTCACAAAGGCATCGTAGAGTGGTTGATTAAACGCTGGAGGATTGTCATTAGTGTCAATGACCAGGACGGTGACAGAAACCTCACTGCTTTGTGCAGGGTCCCCATTGTCTGTTGCTCTTACGATGAAGCCATAACGCTGTGTTTGCTCATAATCAAGCATGCGGGTGGTCAGGACAAGCCCACTGCTGCTGTCAACAATAAAATACTCTGTGCTGTTGAAGGCATCGGACAAAATTTGGTAGCGGATCAAATTGTTCTTCTCCGAATCTTTGTCAGTGGCCAAGATCTGCAGAACAGCAGAACTGATCATTGAATTCTCAGCAATCGTGGCTGTGTAAGATGACTTCTCGAAGATGGGAGCGTTGTCGTTAACATCCAGCACAGCAATGTCCACATCAACCTCTGACCTCGCCCCCGTAACAGTGTCTGTGGATCGCACTGTTAAGCGGTAGTAGGGGTTGACCTCAAAATCTAAAGGGTAGACAACACTGATGACCCCGGTGTCGAAGCCAATGTCAAACTGAAGGAAGGGGTCTCCGTCCACAATTGTGTATATGATATTCTGACCCTCAGGGCTGGTGGCATTGATGCTGAGAATAGGGGTCGATACTGGGATGTCCTCTAGGACTGATATTCCATAAAAGGGCTTTTCAAAAACAGGCATTGCCTTGTTAACGACTGTTATAGGCACATCCACAGCAGTGAAGAGTGACGGATAGCCTCCGTCCCAGGCAAGGACAACCACTTTATATTCAACGTTTGACAGATCAGCATCGAAGGACCTTTTCAAGAGAAGCTCACCAGTTAGACGGTTGACCTCAAAGTTCCTGTGCTCCTCTTTCAGTGTGTAGAACACCTCTCCATTGACCCCTTTGTCACGGTCTGTGGCAGACACCTTGAAAATTAGCGAGCCAGGCTCAGCATCCACTTGCACAGTGGCGTAGTATGGCAAGCCAATGAACTCTGGGGCATTGTCGTTTACATCCTCCACCTGAACAGTAATAGTCACCCTCGCCACTCGCAATCGGTCATACTCCCTACTAGCCTCCACCACCAAGTCATACGACTCCTGTTCCTCACGGTCAAACGGTATCCCTGTGGTCTGGATGACTCCTGATGTGGGTCTAACCGCGAAGCGAACCCCAGCGTTCAAGAGGGTGTACTTCAGGGGCTCGTTAAGCCGGCTGCCAACGGCGTTGACCACAGCGACCGTGGTGACGTTCACGTTGTTCTCCAGCACTGAGGACACATAGGAAGGCTGGCTGAAAACAAGTCCGCTGTCCATGGATTCCCTCACAACCACTGTCACCAATGCCGTGCTGAAGAAACGCCCGTCGGAAGCTTTCACATTAAAGCGGTAGCGGTCCTTGGAGAGACTGCTGTTTCTCACCGAGAGCACACCGGTTGAAGGGTCCATGGCAAACTGGTCTATGCTGTTGTCAGCCAGGGAGTAGATGAGGTCACTACCCTGTCCACTCAAGTCTGGGTCAGAGGCCTCGACTCTTAGGGTCTCCACACCAGCATAGGTAGGGAGGAGCAGGACGGCGTCATAGGCCTCCTGGGAAAACTTGGGGGGAGAGTCGTTTGTGTTTGTGATCTTAATGACAACCTCTGCAAGTCTCTCAGCAGTCAGCTGAGGCCTCCCACTATCCCTCACGTTGACCCGAAAGTAAAACTCTGAGGAGGTCTCGTAGTCTAAGTTGGCAATGGTCCTGACCGATCCTGTTCCGGAATCCACAGTGAAAAACGATTTGGCGGTATCTTCGACAATATCGAAGACCAGGAGGGCATTCTGGTTCCGGTCTGCATCCACAGCCTGGATCACCAGCGGGCTGCCATTCTCACTCATAACCACGCTGTTAACGGGTGCAGCCTCACTGATAGTTCCTGTGTACCTCAGCTGCCAGAACACCGGCGGGTTGTCATTGTCATCCACTATCTGTATGGAGACAGTGGCATTGGAGGCTATCTCTGCCATGTTAACCGCCTCAATGATAAGGGTGTAGAATGCCGAAGCCTCAAAGTCAAGGAGCCTTTGCGTCGTAATGACCCCAGTGTAGCGGTTGATGCCAAATCTCCTTTCGCTGTTTCCCTGGACAATGTCATAGATGAGTGCCGTTCGGCTGATCGCACTGACGGTGGTGACATAGCTCCCTACTGCTACGTTCTCTGTAATTTCAGCTTGGTACTCCTGTTGGGTAAACTTGGGGCTGGAGATGACGGACAGAGCGACAGCGATCCTGACTGTGGCAGTGGCACTGAGGGGCGGCGTGCCACCATCGATCGCCCGCACCGTGACCGTGTAGTATCCTACCGAGGTGAGGTCCAACTCTCTGGCCACAGACAGGACTCCAGTGAGTGGGTCGATGTTAAACGCACCCCCTGTGTTTCCTGGTGGAGGGAAAAAGAGCATATCATAATGAAAGGAAAGTGAGAGAAACTAATAGCAGGAACATTCTCATTCATTTTATACTACATAGTAGTATCACCAAGAATAGTTGATGATAATAGAATACTAACTCCTCAATAGAAGATAATAATAGAATATACTGACTCCTATTCCAATATTTGGGTGAGTAGTGTGGGGCAAACGCACCTGCTTCAACAGAGTAGATAAGTTCTCCATTTCTCCCGTTGTCTTTGTCAAGTGCAGTGACCTGCAGGACTGGCGTTCCAACTGCAGCAGACTCGAAGACCACCCCATCGTACACTGTACTTGTGAAATAAGGGGCTTGATCATTTGCGTCCTCCACCACCACAAAGATTCTAGCCAGATCTCTGTAGTACGGAAACTCCTGATCCTTCACCTTCAAGAGCAAGGAAAAGAAAACAAAATAGATCCTGATACACAGTATAATTAAAACTAAGTTTCATTTATCCCCATGGGGTAATGTGTTTGAAGTAAAAACAAACCCATGAAAGTAAACACATACACAGAGGTTATGAAAATGAATGCATATCTCTTAGGCTGTTGGTAAAAAAAAAAATCACATCAAACACTGGGTAAACACAACTTAATAAACTACAAATATAAAACAGAATTTTAATCATCCCCATTGGGCAGTTTGATTGGAAAAAATAAAATAAAGGCATGAAAGCAAACACATACAAAAGAGCCAGGGGGAGAAATGCATGTCTCCTGAGCTTTCGGCTAAAAATAATAAAATAACAGATGGATAATAGGTACTGAAAAAACAATATGATTCATTCATTGCAGACTAAATGCTTAGACTTAGAAAACTTTAATGTCCTTGAAAGGGAATTTGTTTTAACACAGACACATTAAAACACAACAGTACACACACACACACACACACACACACACACACACACACACACACACCAAACATCTATGGCACTATATATTATACATTGTATATTGCACTTCGCCTAAGTAAAGGCCTACACATATGAATACATAAACACAGTGATTACCATGATGGTGAGAACATGCTGAGTGCGGGCCTCAAAGTCCAGCCGGTCGGCTGTGTACACAGCGCCAGTGCCGGGGTTGATCTGGAACATCCTCATGCTGGCTGGGTCCACGCTGCCATGGATGGAGTAGCTCAGCTTGGCTCTCTTGTCCAGGTCTGTGGCGGACACCCTTAAGACCTCCGTGTCCGCTGGAGTCTCCTCGGAGACGGTGATGTCGTATGAAGGCTGGGAGAAGACCGGAGCGTTGTCGTTGCTGTCCAGGACTCTGATGAATACCTGCGTATGGGAGAGAAGGTCATCTGTTTGAAATGTCGAACGATCTAGTTGGATAACTTTAAGGGGGGGGGGGGATCACGCTGACAAGCGGCAAGCGGCAGGTTTCTTATTGTTCTCTATGGTTCAGCAGCAGAACGGTGGCAGTGCTGGCGTAACGCTAGCGTTGCACAAGCTGAGCGTTGAACTTGGTTCAACTTTCAAAGTGCAACACGAGCGTTTTCAATTATCAGTTTAGGCAAACCGTCTGTGTTGCTTAGGAATGAGACAGAACTTATTATGGTCTGAGCGTTGTGTTACGCTTGCCACTGCCGCTTGCCGCTGGCCAATGTGATCCCCGCCTAATGTTTCTGTTTTTACAATACAGGAAATAGAGTCATACCTGAGTGGTTGCTGTGTTTGTACCGTCTGTGACCTGTACAGTCATGTTGTAAAGGGACTGGGCCTCTGCATCTAAAGGCCTCGCAATCACAATGGTTCCCATTCCTCTTTTAATGTCAAACGGGCCATCATAACTTCCTGTATTTAAGATACAAACAAAGAAAGATGAAATTACATGACTGGACAGATATCAGAACTACATAAATACAGCACATACTGTACCGGCAATTCCTAAATGTGTAACGGTAATACACACACACCTGTTTCAATAGAGCAGTTAGCACATGGGGTCTGAGGTATGTAGAACATCTCTTGAGATGTGCGACCACCTGGGAACATATAGATAATTATAATGAAAGATCGCTTTTTTACGCTTTCCCAGAGTGAAGAGACACAAGGGACTTCAAAATTCATCTGGGTCTTGAAGTCAAGGGGCCGTTATTTATTTAGCTGGCAAAGTGCAAAGTCTGTCAGCAGACTACAGCTGCACAAAACACTTTAAACTAGAAAAATGATTTTGTGTAATTATGACCGCCGCGCAGCGAAGCGGCAGTCATATAGGTTTAGTCAGATTTTTTCCTTTTTTCTTTTTCGCATGGCCAATTTTTCGTCAAGGATTCCCGGGACACTGAAAGACCGGGGTGCACGGCATTTAGCCCCACAAGGATAGCATGGAACCATTGTTTTTTGTTTTGATCTGTAGCTCCCCCGCTGTACTGGACCCCCCGAAAGGAGGGTAGGGCGGACACAGTTTTCTGTGAATATCTCGAGAACCATAGGGTTTAGGAGGACCACCTTTTTTTGTATGTTGATCTTAAGGGGCCATTTCAAACCCATTCTATAACCACTCATTTCAGTAAAAATGAGGTGTTGTAATCGTAGGTATCTGTGCCCTAACATTGTCAAAACTGCACGCAAATTGGAAGTGTAGGATCATTATGACACCCTCTGAATGCATGCCAAGTTTCGTGGAATTCCGTTAATGGGGGGCCATACAATAAATTAATTCATGTTACTGTACACCAACTGGCCTGTAGGTGCCCGGACACAGTTTTCTGTGAATATCTCGAGAACCATAGGGCCTAGGAGGACCACCTTTTTTTTGTATGTTGGTCTTAAGGGGCCATGTCAACCCATCCCATTACCCAAGTTTCGTGGACTTTCGTTCATGGGGGGCCATACAATAAATTAAATTATGTGTACATTTAGTGACCGTACACCAACAGAGTTTTCTGTGAATATCTTGAGAACCGTAGGGCCTAGGATGATCAATTTTTTGCGTATGTTTGCCTCCAGGGGTCATGTTAACCCATTCCATATGCACACATGTGCATAAACAGATACTCACACACACACATACATTTACAGTAATCATACGTATGACACATACACACACAGTAGACATACAGTATGCACGCATGCATGCACATGCACACACACACACACACAGGCACACCCACAAGCACATGTACGCACGCACGCACGCACGCACGCACGCACACACACACACACACACACACACACACACACACACACACATAAACACGTACACGCACACATGCACAAAATTCAAGAATTTCTCAGAATTATGAACAGGCAAGATGGGGATGGGGTTGTATACAATGTATTTTACATGTGAAATCTATGAACTATCATGTTTTGGTACTTGTTGTCTAGCAGATACCAGTGAGAATTGAGTGTGCATAATGCAATTCAGTGAGACAGTTAGAATCATATATGCCTTTCACCTTTTGTTTTTAGCCAGCAGCCAGACCAGCAGATACCCTGAATTACTGAAGCTAAGCAGGTTTAGTTAGTACTTGGATAAGAAACCTCCTTGGAAGAGCAGGTTCCTGCTGGAAGTGGTGTTGGTTGCTGGCTAGTAGGTGGCACTCTTCCCTGTGGCCAAAAGCCACCAAACAAATATCAATCCCAATGTCCTATTGCAGTGACAGGGACACTGTACTACAGGAGATGTTTTCTTTTGCATGAATGTTAAATTGAGGTCCTGACTCACCATGGTTGTTAAAGATCCCATGGCACTTATCGCAAAGAGTAGGTGGTTCCCTGATTTGCTTTATTTATGTACACATACATAAAGACACACACACATGCACAAACACATAAAAACACACACACACACACACACACACACAAAGACACGTAAACACACACACACACTACACATGCACACACACATACATGCACACACACGACACGCACACATAATGGCAACATTTCCGGAAAGGTACTGGCTTGATGAAATTCATTCTGGACTCTATCCAACCACATAAAGTCCTCGGGATACTTCGGTTTGGCTGTAGGGACCCTCTACTCTCTACCACGTAAGCATAATGTTGTTTGGAACTGTAGAAGAGGTATAAAAATAGCGTTTTGTAGCGGCGAAATAATATGCCCTTCTCACTTCCACGCTAACGAGTTTTGACTAAAAACGGTAAAATCGAACTTTCTCAAAACACATCTGAATGACATGATTTTGATGTCAACTCAACGTATGTACTCCCAATCATCCGTAAATTGATATAAAGTGCATTTTACTCCGGATAATTCCTTTAAGTAAAAGTACAAATAAACAAAGAAATATTGACTTTAGTAAAAGTAAAAGTACCACAATGACAACCCTACTTAAGTAAAAGTAAAAAGTACCTGCTTTTAAATGTACTAGTATTAAAAGTAAAAGTATTTGCATAATGATTTATTCTCTTAATATCTATATTCTAATAAAAAAAAATTATAGGCTGTGACATTTTAATTAAGCTCGTTTTAGGTTATACTAGGCTAGATAGTTTTAAGCTAATGTAATTGTGCTTACCATCTGTGGCCCAGTTTACATTGTGACTTACAATTCTGGAGAATGTAATTCTGGTTATCTACTAGGGTGATCTGCTGAGTTAATTTAATATCATTCAGTAAAATACGAGAGCCCGAAGTTTAACGTGGTAGACAAGGGAAACGTCCGATGGATCCTAATGCCTCTTTATTTGATTACACACAATTACGAAATATTTCCTAATCTGGAAAATGTTTTTTTCGGCCAGTGGTTCTATAATAGTCTACCATTCATTTGTGCCGCATATGATCAGACGCATGAGCCCCTGTAACTTCGCTGCTCCGCGGACTAGCAATCTCATCGGGGAGGAGGCCCTAACGCTGCAGATAATACAGACAGAGAAAGGGAAGCATATGCTCGAGGCACAGAACACATTTGCATGTCCAGTGTAGCCATGGGTCTGGTGAATATAGCCTACTGAATGCAGATGCTACAAGCTCAGGCTTTGCCTGGTCTAGACTAGAAGCCTATGTTTCAAAGCTTTAGAAGCGGGGCACATAGCGCTCTAGAATCTCTACCCAGCCCCCTGGTAAAACAAACGTGTTTGTCAGAGACAAAAAACCTGATCGTAAAATGTAGCCTAAGGTAAAAAGGAACGATGGTGTTGTAGAAATGCAGTGGAGTAAAAGTACAGATAATTGGTGCAAAATGTAACGAAGTCAAAGTCAAAAGTATGCACTATAGATTCTACTTAAGTAAAGTACAAATACGTGGAAAATGTACTTAAGTACAGTAACGAAGTATTTGTACTTCGTTACATTCCACCACTGATACACACACACACACACACACACACACACACACACACACACACACACACACAAAAACACACACAAAACACATTATACATAAAAAACAAGCACACACTCTGCACACACTCAATTACAAACACACAAAAAAGGAACAAAGTAGGAAAATTTGACAAGCGTGACTTATTGTTGTGGAAAAAATGTGCTGGACTGGGCGGCAGTCATATTTTGTACCGCTCTGCGGTACATCTAGTTAAATTAGCTGTAGTTAGGCTTAAGAACTGCATTTTGCCCATCATTCAAGTTACTCTCATTTACGAGTGTTGTTGTTTCAGGTGGATGTAGCGCCATTTTATCATTTTCGCTATGCACAACACTTTGAATGCCACAGCCACACAACCACAGCTCCTAGTCAACCCTTAGCAGCACCCCCACAACGTAATTCAGACACATACATTTGAGGTGGGTTGCAATTGGGCAAACAGTGGTAAACATTTGCAGCAAACGTGTTTACTATGAACAGTGAAATTTAAACCAATTTTGTGTAAACATTCCAAACCTTTGTTCAGTTCCCCTGTGTTTTCATGGAGAACATTTGCCTAAGTTTGCTTATGTTTGCCTATTATTTGAACGCACCTCTGATCTAATGCCACTCACCGGAGATATCAAACCACAGTGGTATGGTGTTCTGGTGAACTGAGACTGTCCCCACTGCTTCAGACACCTTGGCATTCTCGGGGACACTGAAATTGAAGAAAGGTGCCGTAAACAGCAAGGGCGATGACGAAGGGAGCGGCTTGCGGATCCATTCAATATGGAGGCGGGTTGTGGAAAACTTCTGGGGATTGCCATTGTCTGTTGCTTTTATCTGGTAAGGACAGAAAGCATAATGTATTTGGAATCTGTTTTTTAATGTTATTATCTATGTCAATGATGCTAATTTAGATTGCCAGGCTCCCAGTTGCAATCAAATGAAGAGATTGTTCTCTATAATCATCTGCTTTGATGATTTAATTTGAATCATCTGCCTCTATTATTCAGATTTTCTCTGAAATAATAAACTAATCTGCTCAGCTCTACCAGCATCATCACTTAATGCTCTGAAACTACTCTTTGGCTCCAGTGAAAGCGTTTGTTGCCTCCATTCCTGTATACTCCCCTACCGTGAGGATGTCAAAGCTGCCTGCATTGACCATCTTCCTGGACGACACCATGGCCGTCTTGGCGTCGATGAAGAACTTGCCGTCCTGGTTGCCGTCGAGGATGCTGTAGGTCAGGTCGGCGTTGGCCCCCTCGTCTCTGTCGTAGGCGAACACCCTGTAGATGGGGTCCCCCCGCTTGCTGCGCCCCCTCTCTGGGACGCTGATGCGGTAGACGGTCTCTGGAAACTCGGGCTTGTTGTCATTCTCATCCTGAATGTGGACGATGACCCATACTGTGGCCTGCCGAGAGCTCTCACTCCCATCCATAATAGTCACCTAGCAACAACAACAGAGAGAAAGTCTACTCATTCATATAGACCCTTTCAACAAGGTAAACAAAAACAATGCTTGAACGTTCTATTTGGGCCCCAATCTACTTCCTCTGCATTAAGATAACATATGGAATGTTAAAAAGGAAGTCTTGTGGGGCCAACTATGATGCTGATAATGGAACTCTCTTGAAAGGGTCCATTGTAGCACACATACCACAAATATGGTGTGATACACTAATAAGTGAAAGACACAACAGATATTTCACACAGAATGATCCACATCACAAATGGGCACACCATACAGTATACAGTATGGGTGCTACGTGATCCGATAAAATATACATGATAAGCCTATACATCCTTTTCACATATATTTTAACTGTGCACATTTCACATCCTAAACAAGGCACTGACGCCTACAAGACCCAAGTACAGAAGATATACTACACAATGAATGTACATAAATAAAACTGTGTCTGAACAGAAAAGCAAACTGGGTCTCACTCTAATAATAACTTCACACCACACAGACAAAAGTCAGTCTAAATCAACAAATGCATGCCTTTAGGTGTCATTTAGTCATTGTCATTCAGCACACACACCGCACAGATCTCCTTATTGCGGTAAGCTAGATTTGGAGGCAGTAGATGAATGCATCTTAACATCTCTGTGGGTGTTCTCTCTCTCTCTCTTTCTTTCTTTCTTTCTCTCTCTTTCCCTTTTTCACTTTCTCTCTCTCTCTCTCAAGTGTGTGTGCTAAAAGTAAAATGTTCTTAGTTTTTTTGTTCAAAGTGACTTGGCATCAATAAACATTACATTAACATTAAAAAAATAACAGTTTAACTAGTCATTATAGTCTCAATAAAAAAGACCACTATTGGTGATAGACTAAATAGAATTAAACAGAATAATAACAATAAAATCCTTCAGTAAAACCATGTGTGCTATTTGTAATGCACATGAGTTTTCACAGACTGTTCTCTGTCAGTCTGACTGTTCTCAGGCAGCCCGTCACCTTAATCATCCAAAAGAGCTACATATGCTTACTGTATATTCAGCACAAACTCACCACCAATAATCAAACACTAAGGACACAATGAATCTATTTTTTGTTAAACAAAGGATAACAAGGAGTGGTGAATCAGTGTGGGAATTCCTAGACAATAGAAATATGTTGAAAATCAAGATCCTAATGTTTTAATATAGGACACATGTCTACAGTTGTTAATATATTAACAACTGTATTCATGTGTCCTATATTAAAACATTCATTAGGATCTTGATGCACATAATGCACTTTGTTTTTTTTTTGCACATAATGCACTTTTTTTTCCCCACTTTTTTTTTGTGTACTGATTTACTAAGAAATTATGGACCCTTTCAAGAGAGTTCCATTATCAGCATCATAGTTGGACCCACAAGACTTCCGTTTTAACATTCCATATGTTATCTTAATGCAGAGGAAGTAGATTGGGGCCCAAATAGAACGTTCAAGCATTGTTTTTGTTTTTATTGTTGAAAGGGTCTATACCTTAAACATCTGAGTAATGAAAAGAGAGAAAAATAAAGACCTAAGCCCATCCTTCTCCAAGCTTTATCTTAGACCACCTATCTGCATACTTTATTTTACCTGTCTCACATGCCATTATACCCTCTATTTTACAATAGTGTCTGATATAATTCTTAAAGACTTTTAAATTATTATTTTTTAAATCCATCATTTTATGTATGAATACTTTTCCCAACAACAGAATGATATTTTGTATTGCCTGGCTTTCATTTACCAAATCGCCCAGGAGTACTGTAGGGAGATCTAAGCGCAAAATGATGTCATATTTTAACAGCCAACTTTGTATTTCAAGCCAAAATATAGCAGTTGAAGGACAGTACCAAAATAAGTGTTCCGTAGTCTCCTCCTCCTCTAAACAGAAACGACAGAATGGATTTGTCTCTATCCCCCAAATATGCAGCATTTTCTTTGTGTTTTAGTATTTAAAAAATAATTTATATTGAAAAAAACATATTTTTATATCTAATGATGCTTCATACAAGTTACTGAAGATTTCTTTCCATGGAAGAGGACAATCTATCATTTTTTCCCAGCTATTAAAAATTTTACATGGGAACCAATTTATCAGTTTGTAGATAAAACGTATATATTTCCTTGTTAATTTTTGTTTTATCTAGCCATTTGTTTTGCTTTATATTTGGTCTACACACTAAATTATAATCAGAGCTGGTTTTAATTTTTTGTTTCCAACTTAACGGCAGGGACGTGGTTAATTGATTATACTGTTGAATAGTACCTACCTCCCCATACTGTACCTAATTCTTAATTGTTTATATGGAAGGATCTCACATTTTTCATTCACAATATCTTTAACAAAAATAATTCCTTTACTAAACATTTGCTTAAAAAAGATAACTCGTCCTCCAACTAATATATTTGAATTAAACCATAACATTTGTTGCAATATTTCTTCTGTTTTTTCAGGAGGATAATACTGAAAATGTAGCCAGCTTTGTAGTGCTTCCATTAAGAAGGTAGAAGCTTTATAAATAATGCTTTCCATCTTGTGAAAATGTGTTGGACTAATTTGTAAAAATGGGTACAGTTTTTTCTCAAATATCGGATGAATGTTTCTAAGCAACTTGCTTGAGAACCAGTCTGGGTTAAAATAAAATTTTTGTATGAGAGACGCTTTTAATGATTTATTCATTGACCTCAGGTTCAACAGTTGCATGCCACCTACATCGTAATCATTGTAAAGATACACTCGTCTAACTTTATCTTTTTTGCCATTCCAGATAAACTTAAATATTTGTTGTTCATACTCTTTAAAAAATATTTCAGGTGGTGAAGGAAGTGCTAACATTAAATATGTAAATTGAGACACAACTAAAGAATTTATAAGTGTTACCTTACCATAAGTAGTCAAATTCTTGCCTTGCCATGGCTGTAAAATGGAATTTATTTTACTCAACTTGTTTTTATAATTAATTAAGGATATTTCTCCAATATTCTGGGGTATGTAGATGCCAAGAATATTAACGGCTCCATCCACCCATTCCACTGGAAGATCACAGGGAAGATGGAAATCACTACTCTTCAAATAACCAAGTCTCAATATACAACATTTCTCATAGTTGGGTTTAAGACCTGATAATTTTGAAAAATTATTCAGATCAATAATGAGATTATGAAGTGATGTATTGTCTGGTTCAAGCATAAAACTAGAATCATCTGCATACATGCATACTTTATTATTAATGCCGTTTAGTTCCAAACCCTTAATCTGTTTATTAGATCTTATTTTCATTGCCAAAATCTCAATTGCAATGATGAATAGGTAGGGGGATAAAGGACAGCCTTGTTTGACTCCCCTTCTTAATGGTATTGGTTTGGAGAAATGTCCATTATTTAGGACTTTACAGACAGAGCCTTCATACATTATTTTGACCCACTCTATAAAAGAGTCTCCAAAGTTGAAGAATTTTAAACATCTATTAATAAAGCTCCAGCTGATTTTATTAAACGCTTTCTCAAAATCAGCAATGAATATTAATCCAGCTTTATTTGTTTGGTCATAATGTTCAATTATTTATAATATCTGTCTGATGCTGCTGATATATTCCGCCCTTGTAAGAAACCTGTTTGATCATTGTGTATTATTTGTGGAAGTACTTTTTTTATTCGTGTAGCAATACATTTTGCCAATATTTTGGAGTCATACCCTTGTAAGGTGAGTGGTCTCCAGTTTTTCAGTTGAGTGGGGTCTTTATATTTTCCACTTGGATCCTGTTTCAGCATAATGCACATTTTTTCCATTTAATGCATGAACCTTCACCTCACTGTCAATACTTCTAGATGTCCTCTAGAAGTATTGACAGTGAGGTGAAGGTTCATGCATTACAGTAAATGGAAAACATGTGCATTAAAAGCAAGTTTGAACTACTGTAAATGGGACAGATGTGCCACAATGCTTTTATAAATGATCACAAAACATATGCAATGTGATTCGATCCTAACCTGCAACTTCTCGAAAGAACGCTGCTTTAAAAGCTCTGCCCTCTTTGATCCCATTTAGGGCTGTTTAATTTTTCGGTGTCAGAAGGTCTTTGGGTCGCTTGGTGAGCAGCTCAATGGACAAAGCTCAGAGCCATCGGGTAGAGATTTGAGCTTTTACACTGGCTCTGCCGTTACACCCAGGGATGGGACACTCATGTGGGGGGGACAAAGAAATCAATACCCCTCTCTTGCACTGGCCACGTGTTGGCCAGCTCACACGTAAACACGCCTGTCCTATTGACCCACACTACTGTACAAAGGCCTGATTACCGAGCCAGGCTGCCGGGCTGCTCACCAGACTGTGAAACAGGAGGGGCATATCTACGTCCAACGCAGAACATATCTAATTCACTACGCACACAAATACTGATATACTGTCTAGGCTGCCAGAATAGATGCTGGTGAATGCAAACAATAGTGTAGCTAATCAAACCACACCAAACCAAAATGATAATGCCTGTTTTACTGACAGATGGGCATGTCCGGGTCAGTCATTCATTTCTCTCCCACTGGCTTTTCAGAAATGTTTTCCAATATCACTATGGATTAGCCTACAAAACTAACATTTCAACTCTAGATAAGATAGTGCAGCTTGTTATGCAGCAAATAACAGGGTTGGAAACATTTCACATAGAATCTCGCAGCTTGTAATTGTTTCATGTGTATAGATAGGCATATCTCAGCAACTAAAATAAAACATCAGGTTGAGAGTTTTGTACAATGGCCATAAGACAAAGAGGACTGTTTGACAAAAAAATAGCAAAAAATCTGAGACCATGGTGTCAAAGCTGTTTGTACTGATATGGAAGGACCCATATATTTTGTCGGCCATGTTGAATTTTGCCACTGGACATGAATGAGGTACAGGTGTTTTACAATCAGTGGGATCCTAAATTGTAAAATCAACCCCATAAGTTTCCAAAATCTTAATGTGTCGTAAAGATATAAAAAAATGATCTGTGCAAAAGACATAAATTGACATTATCCATACCTCAAGGAAGTGTTCAGCCTGTTGTTCGCGGTCCAGCTTCCTGGATGTGGTTGTGATGAGTCCTAAAAGGATATCAAAGGGAAACATTAACCAGAGCACAAGCAGTTGTTTGCCTGAATAAGAAGGATTGCTGTGTGAGTGGGCAGTGCATAAGAGTGGGCGCCGACGAGAGTGGCAGCATGTCGAGGTAGCTCCGTGTCTTTGTGCTTTTTCTCCGTCTTTTGTCTACTTTTTTACTTCGCAACTTTTTGGATTACACACTTTGAGGAGTGTTTTTATTCTATCCTATGGATATGGACCTATTGCAATACTCCAGCGGCAGCAAACTTGTTTACACAAGGAATCAGCTGCTTGCACTATGACGGAATGCTGGTAGTGTTAACGTCAACATCCCAGAGGAATTGTGGTTCTTTTGGGGCTGTGGAGTGGGAGTTCAAGTGAGGACGAGGCGACGGGAGAAGAAGTGGAGATACAAGCCCTCAGTTCCATCGATGGTGATGGGAAACGTGAATTCACTGGCTAACAAGACTGACAAACTGGCTGCCCTGGTAAGAAACCAGAAGTTGTACAGGGAATGTAGTTTGTTATGCTTTATGGAGACGTGACTAACTAGCTACACCCCACTTCTAACGTTGAGCTGCCCGGCTTCAGTATAGCTCGTTTGGACAGAGACAATAAACTTTCTGGCAAAAAGAAGGGAGGTGGACTTGTGCTGTACATAAACAACAGATGGTGCAATCCCGGACATGTTACAGTGAAGGAGACTGTATGCTGTAAGGATGTGGAGTTACTAGCGGTTAGTCTCCGACCGTACTACATGCCGAGGGAGTTCTCGCACGCCATTGTTGTCTGTGTTTACGTTCCGCCTCGAGGCCTCCCGAACACAGCATGTGACGCCATTCACTCTACGATTGCAAGGCTCCAAACTCAACACACTGATGCCTTTTTTGTGATCTCTGGTGACTTAAATCACATAACACTAGATTCCACCCTCACAAACCAAGCTGAAAGAGGCTTAGGAGTACTACAGAAGGAAGGTGGAACAGAAGTTGCAGGAGAACAACATGAAGGAGGTATGGGATGGAATAAAGACCATCACTGGCCTTAAGAAGAGCAGCAGCTCTGTGGAGGGAGATCTGGACAGGGCAAACCAGTTGAACCACTTCTACAACAGGTTTGACTGCCCTGCTCCAGCTCCAATGGCAGTGGTCTGTCCACCACCCCCTGGTGACTCAGACACTGCTCTTGCTTGCTTGCCTGCCCAACCCACACCAGCCACCCGACAACCCCCTCAGACGCTGGATTACAGATTACCTGACCGAGCGGCCATAGTTCGTCAGACTAAAGAACTGTCTCTCTGACACTGTGATCAGCAGCACTGGAGCTCCACAGGGAACTGTGCTCTCTCCAGTCCTGTTCACCCTATACACATCTGACTTCTGCTACAACACTGAGTCATGCCACATGCTCTGACAATACTGCAATTGTGGGGTGTATCAGGGAAGAGCAAGAGGAGGAGTACAGGAGCCTGGTGGAGGACTTTGTGCAATGGTGCAAACTCAACCACCTTCAACTCAACACTTCGAAGACCAAGGACATGGTGGTGGATTTCCGCAGGTCTAAGCCCGCTCTGCTATCAGTCTCCATTGATGGGGTCAATGTGGAGGTGGTAAACCCCTACAAGTATCTGGGCTTACACCTGGACAATAAACTGGACTGATCAGCCAATACTGAAGCACTCTACAAGAAAGGGCAGAGCAGGCTGTACTTCCTGAGGAGGCTGCAGTCCTTCAATGACTGCAGTAAGCTCCTCAGGATGTTTTACCAGTCTGTTGTTGCCAGAGTCCTCTTCTATGCTGTGGTATGCTGGGGAGGAAGCACAAAGAAAAATGATGCTGGACGACTAGAAAGGCTGGTAAGGAAAGCTGGCTCTGTCGTGGGAGCCGAACTGGAGTGCATCACTTCAATATCAAACAAAAGGACCCTGAACAAACTGATCAACATCTTGGACAATGAATGTCATCCACTCCACAGCACTATTACAAAGCAGAAGAGCTTGATCAGCTGGAGACTTCGCTCACTGTCATGCACAACTGACAGACTGAGGAAGTAATTTGTCCCCAGGGGCATTGAACTGTTCAATGCTTCACTTAAGGGTAGAGGACAGATAGACTTCTCTGCATAGTCTGTCTGCCTCTCCACCTTCTCCATGTTGGTGTACGTACTGTCCACTAGCCTACTGTTTTACTGCTACACTGTTTACATGCTATATTAGCACATATGCACAACCCCTCCCTCCCTCCCACAGCCTGGATTGTGGCCGTACTTAATACTTAATACTTTTTATTCAATACTTGACCAATGGCTGTTACCCTATTACTTCAACCTATTCTTGCGCTGATATAGTTTTTATATTACTTGTCTACATTATTCTCTTATATGTCCATATTTATTTTATGCTGGTCTCGACTTACTTATTTGCACCATCACCATGACACTCACTCTCAGAGCACCTTACCATGCATACTGAATCACAGGCTCAGTACCTGCCCTATCACTACAAGGCAAGCGCCTCATGCGTGATCATCCTTAAGCACACTATGTGGATATTTGATTTAGTTTTTTTAGTATATTTAGTATTTAGTATTTTTATTTATCTTCTACTGTCTCTATTGTGCAGTGGAGTTTTTATATTTATATACTTATATTACTTTTTTGCTGTAAGTGGATGTTGTGTGTGATGTCTGTATGCTACTGAGACCTTGAATTTCCCCTTGGGGATCAATAAAGTATCTATCTATCTATCTATGAACATTTTCCATAACCTTTGTTGACCCAACAGGCCACACCTCCTATTTGCCCTTAACTTGTGTTCAGAGCAGACTCCACTGAAAACCAGAAATCCATCTGGTTACTTTTGTTAGTCATAGTGTAAATGTCATTTGTCTCTAATTTGGTACAGATTAAATACAATTCTTAATAATTGACAGGACAACCACAAGGCACAAGCAAATTTCCTTGAATTTCCCCTGGGGATCAATAAAGTATCTATCTATCTATCTAGATTTCTCACCATGAGAAAATGAATATGACCAGAGAGATATAGGATCCGGATATGACTACTTTGACAGCCACAAATCATTATTCATGTCAAATCTCATCGATGTGCTGTATGTACTGTATATATTGATTTACTGTTAAGTACAAAAGTGGGGATACCCCTGGCACAAATATGAGTTTTTTTTTACTCAATCTATTAAATGCATAAGCTTATGGAACATTTGAAGGCTCACTTAATTCCTGTGTGATTATATTTGAGGTTGTATTAACTCTGTTATACTTAAAAAGCAAGAAAAAAGAGGATACCAAAAGTTTAGCATACAACTCATATGTCAATGTGTCTGTCTATGTGGTCATTGTTTCTTCCATACATACTGTATCTCTCTGATGTTGTCCACTAAGAGTACAAAAAACTAATGTTGGCATACAATTTTCCATACTGCCGCAACTAGGTCATAATGTGCCATTTACAGCACAGACACACAAACTCACAAATACACATAGCCCCAAGAATGCTTCAGTGGCACCAGATGTGTAACCGAGCACTCTCGTTCAGGGAGTGATTAAATAAGTAGACATATGCCACCTAGATACATAAACAAACACACACACACACACACACACACACACACACACACACACACACACACTAGGGTGCATCATCCGCCTCACTTTTTGAAAAGAATTTGAAAATCAATCTGTCCCTAGAATAATTTTGTTCCATTAACCAAAAAAAACTTCCATGAGAAATGTTATTGAACTCAATTGATGTTTAGGTGGCCCACCGAGCCTCTGAAGTTTCCAACTAAACTAAAGACGTCCATAAAGCTAGGCTGAAAATATCATTTTTTCTTAAATAACGCCAAAAATAATGGGTCTAGCCCTATTAGTATGGGGAATCATGCAATTTTAGGAACGGTTCATATAGATTTTTGCAACTGGTGATTTTTTACTTGCTAGGACCCCATTGAATACAAAACAACCTGTTTCCAATTTTTTTTCTTCATTTTCAGTGCCAAAATTCAAGATGGTGGACAATATATGCAGAAAAATAATATAAAGGCTTAAAGTGGTCAATTTTTTTGATAAATATACATATAATAAGGTAGACAAGTGAGATACAGACTATTTACAAAAGATGTATTGCATCATTTGCCAAGAAATATGGAGAAAAATGGGAAAAATAGAAAAACATTTAAAAAATCTGCATTTTGTTTCATTATTGAAGAGTTCAACAAAACATTGTCACTCAAGTATTTATCCTCACCACTGCACATCTCCTCAGAGCCTTCACACCTGCAAAGTTGTGTGAATGGTAAGTTGTTACTCTTGCAAGAACACCTTCTACTGCATTGGCTGGCAAGACAACAGCACTTCACAAGCTCCACAACAGCCTGTGGTGCTGCTGGAAGTTTTGACAGAACAGGAGCCCATTGCCCATCAACAATTTGCCTCCATCCCAGTGATAGTGAGTCAAGAATCTTTGGAGCAGGCACTGTATCTTGTGCCCAAACATTTGCTTGCCTGTGTGCTCTCAGAATTTCAATTTCAACTTAATTTCACTTATAGAGCGTCAAAACATTACCCATGTCTCATGGCGCTTTACAGAGTGTCAGACAGAGCCAATGAGTAACAGGGGCGAGGAAAAACTCGCAAGAATTGGAGAAACATATCGGATGAAACCCTAAGCAGATCCACGACTCAAGGGCCTGACCCATCTGCCTGGGGCCAGTTACAGGACAGTAAGGTCTATATACAGAGAATAGAACATGGTATTTAGAGCCACCTGAGGTATATGTTACAAAGTGGTTAGATGGTTACATAACCAGTATGATAATGCATGAATCCTATTTAGTGTTAAGTTCAAATAGTCCAGTGTAGGGGATGAATTGTCCATAGGGATTAGGAGTTGTCATCGGGCAAGTAGTGGGTCTCTAGGCTGCGCGGGTAGGAATCCGAGCATGGGGACAGCAATAGACGATGGTAGGACAATCATAGGGATGGGATTCCCTAGTTCCCGAGTTCCACTGAAGGGCTTTAGCTGTTTGAAAACCATGTTTTGAGGAGCTGACACACAAATTTCTCACATCCAGCTAACACGTCTGGAGATGGATGAGGACCTACTACAAGCCTACAAAGTGTGTTAATGACATCATCATGACTTGTTTGACTTGAAACAGAAACCTTTCCTTTCCCACGGGATAAACAGTAAATGGCGGGACAAACGGTTGTCTTTCAATTTCCTGACAGGATACAATAGGATACCCGATAGGTCCACCGACTCTATGCACGATGTGATTGGCTGGACCGAAGTTTGGTTTTTCCACCTCACAAGCCAACGGAGAGTTGCTAGACTACCCTGGCTAGAAATTACTTTTAATTTGCTGCTGCTAGGGTGCGTCAAGATTTCTAGGCTGAGATGTATCTTTTGTCGACGTTCTCCAGTGCCCATGATAATGAGACTGTCTTTGTTGATGTCTGGTACCCTGTGAAGGGCAAGCACCAAGACATCTGTGTGACGTGTAGATATGTGGGGTTTTGCCAAAATGACTTAATGCTACTGCCACCTTTGTGTGTGTGAACTGTGACTGGCAGTTTACATAGTTCAACAGCTTTATGAGCAAGGTAGAGGACGAGGTTGGCTTTGGTTTCCTTCGATCCCAGAAAGCTTTAAAGTCTTTGATTGGTGTAGTCTTGTATTTTGTATCCCTTATCATGAGCTTTTTCCCATTGTATCGACCTGTCTCGTCCTGTCTTTCATGGAGTTTGTGATGGTATAGTTGTTAAATAATAAGCCTATATGTCATTGTAGCCTCGTGCCTCACTTTCAACATTTTCAAAGAAGCATTATGCCAGATCTTAGCAACAGTTTATGTCACTTTTCCTGACAACCATCTCCTGCACAACAGCCATGCCATCTATTAAGATGCTATCCAATGTGTGTGTTAAATGCACTGAGCTACTCTCTGTAGATTGTTCAGATGATGCTGTTTCTGAAACCAGTCACAATTCATGGATGAAGGCAGACTTAGCTGTAGTGGGCAGCATTAGGCTTGCATATAATCAACAAATTCATGTTCCCACAATTTCCTGCAAGTCCTGTTAACAGAATTATTGAAGACCAAAGAGCTCATTGTGGACTTCAGGAAGCTTTCTATCTGAGGAGGCCTGTGCCTGTTGAGGTGTCCACGACCATAGCAATCTTGACAGGGACAACAAGGAGGCAGACCCCCACCCCCAATGTATGTTGTTTATACATTGTTCACATTACATAGCCATATTTATTCTGCTCTCATAAAGTAACTGCTAACATACACTGCACATATTTATATTACTCTAAACCTCTCTACCTTATATAAATCAACTGTATACTACTGTCTACACTGCACTACATTTCTTGACCTGTCTATGCACCACCTGTCTATACTTTGTATATCACATTGCACTTTTTTTTTGCACTTCTGGTTAGACGCAAACCACATTTCATTGTCTTCATACTTGTACTCTGCAATGACAATGAAGTTGAATCTAATCTAATCTATTGTGGTGAGTGCAGAACAATACTTTAATTCAAATGATAATTAGGTTATGTGAAGGAAACTTTTAATCAATCAATGTGTTTTTCCGGGTATGCCAATAAATAGCATAATGGTGGTTACACCAATCATTGGTTGATAATCATGACATCTCATGTCACCCATGGTCATATTTATTACCTAAGTCATTCAATTTTATTAGAAAATGTACGTATATAATGATAATACCTAACATATATCCATTTAAAATGTTTAAAAAGGCGATTATTTGCAATTTTTGGTGATATATCCGCCATCTTGGATTTTGGACCTGTGCAGTCCGGGAAAAAATTGGAAACAGGTAGTTTTGCAAACTATAGGGTCTGAAGAAGTGAAAAAACATAATTTGCAAATATCTATATGAAATGTTCCAAACACCTTTTTTTGCTACATATCGCCCTGCACTATATAATGTCAATGGAAGTTGAATATAAATATGGACTTACCGCATCATTTGTGTGGGTTGTGTGTCTCTATCTTTATTACTTCCTGAGATATGGCAGTAGGGTACATTTTGGGGGAAGCAGCCAGACCAACGGATTCCTTGTCTTAGCTGAATTACTGAAGCTAAGCAGGTGTGGGCCTGGTTAGTACTTGGATGGGAGACCTCCTTGGAAAAACTAGGTTGCTGCTGGAAGTGGTGTTGGTGGGTGGTCAGCAGTTGGCACTCTTCCCTCTGGCCAAAAAGATCGATTTCAATGCCCCAGTGCAGTGACGGAGACGGAGATGCCGTCCTTCAGATGAGATGTTTAACTGAGGTCCTGACTCACTGTGGTCATTAAAGATGCCATGGCACTTATCGCAAAGAGTAGGGGATTCCCCGATGTCCTGGCTAAACTTCTTCCAACCTGGCTCATTCAATCTGGCCCCCTGATCATCCCCCACTGTAATTGGCTCATTCCCTCCCTCACTCTCCACCTTAATCTAGTGTGTGGTGAGCGTTCTGGCGCACAATGGCTGCCGTGCATCACCCAGGTGGGTGCTACACATTGGTGGTGGTTAGTGAGTTCCCCCTTTCCATGTGAAGCCCTTTGAGTGTTGAGAAAAGCGCTATATAAATGTAACATGTTGATGTTGTTGGAAGACGCAATAAAAATTGCTTTTGCCAGGCATTTTCAATAAACAGCATGAAAGTAAACTATCAATAAAAGCTTACTGTCATGGGTTTTTCCAGTACCAAATTTAAAGGCTGGAAAACAATGTGGCCCACCAAGTCGATGTAAAATACGTATCATATTTAAAAGTTGCCGTTTATGCTTTAATCCGATCAGTCATTATCACTTCACATTCACACAATATTTGCTGATTCCCACTTTGTTCTGTTTTCTGATGAACCATCCGAAAGAAGCACCTGAGAACTTGACGACAGTTTGGAAGATGGGATCCAGTGATAATTGAGTCATCCTGAACAAGGCCACTGCCCAAACCAAATATCCAAGATGATTGTCTTGTAGACAGAGTACATTTTGAAGACTGTGGATTGGCATTAGGCTACTAATACACTCCCCACTAAAAGCCATGTTTCAAGTAAGTTCATGTAGTCCTGTGTGATACAAATACTACTCTACACTAAACAAAACATTCCCACGCATGTAGCCTATATTTGATTTGGAATTTTTATAACACCATAGCAACAAAATTTAAAATAAAAGATTAATGGCAAGTGTTACAATACACATTAAGGTGTTTTTCATCAAATAACATATTATTCAAAATAGAAAAAAAAGACGTTTTTCTGAGAAAAATCACCAAAATATGTATGACAACATAAAGAAACCCAAAGTTTATCCAGTGAGCTGTGTGCTTTATGCCTTTAATACAGTTATTATTCAAATAACAACTGGCTAACAAATTGATAATAGTGAAATAATGTATATATTATTATATTATATAATGTAATATTGCCAAGCGAATTCCTGAATTTGGCAACAATTTCGACCATTCATAAAGGTTAATGGTGGGCCACCTAAATATTATCCAATTTACTTCAAAATGTACCAGGAATGTTTTTTTGCTCATTGGAACATAATAAGCATAGGGACAGATTAATTTGCATATGTCAAGGCGGATGATGCACCCTAACACACACACACACACACACACACACACACTTCCGAAGTTTAATGTCAGCTCAGGATAATTGAGCTGTTATTTGCTGTTATAATTACCTCAGTTTTGCTGTTAAACTACCTCAAACCCAGTTAGTTTTCTGAGAGCAGCACTGATCAGCTTCAAGGCCTGTGCTCCATGCTCGCGTGTGTTCTGATCAGCTCAGGTATCACTGAGGCCGTTATCCCGGCTGCTTATCTCCCGGTTGTCACTCATGTATATAGGCAATAGGTATGGATTTATAGCACACAAAGAAAACATGCTGTTCAGTTTAAAAAAAAGCTGACCTGTTCAATTTGTACTACTTTCTTCGGTTACGAACAATCATGGAGGTAGTAAACCATTGATTATCATTCAAAAGAACATTGATATGAACACTTTTTTTTTACCAAATCTACTTCATGGGTGTCCCAATATACAGAATGAATAGCCCCCTGTTAGCCAATCAGAAAATAGTATTTCTTGTCTCCGGGAGAAAATGCACTCTTAAACTACCTTGCTGTACCTCCGCACCTCCTGGGGGACCTGCCCCCCACTGGCCTACATGATCTTAAACTGCTTTAAACTACCTTACACAAACTTAGCTTTCAGTTCCTCTATGAAAATGAGCTTCAAGGCCAACTCTCACCTGTACTCTGACCAATCGCGAAGAAGTTCTGCGGATTCCCTGCCGTTATCCTGTAGGTCAGACGGCTGTTGACCGCCGTGGCATCAGGGTCCTCAGCCTGGATCTGAATGACGGACACGTCTTTGGGAGAATTCTCCGGAATGTACGGGTGATATATGGGGTCAGAGGTCAACGGAGCGTTGTCATTGACGTCCTCCACCTGGATGAAGACGTCGATGGAGGTGGAGAGGGGAACTACACCCCTGTCAGTGGCATAAACAGTCAGCCAGTACGAATCCTGGGTCTCACAGTCCAGAGTACCCGTTGTGTAGATGAGGCCTGCAAGCACACAAGTGTAGTAATGAGCACTTGCATATCGACATTGTGCACCTTTCGCCTTCTCCTCTTTGTCGCCTATATTGTGTGTTGTGTTTCTTTACTGTGTATTCTATTCTGCATGTTTTACTTATTCTTTTTAAAGTCCTTTGCGACACTTGTCTGTGAAAAGTGCTATACAAATAAACTTTACATGCTTTGCTTCGCTTCACTTAAGTGAGAATGTGTGAAAGTGAAATGTGACTGCTTACAAACTTAACAGTTTTGCCTTAAACACTGGAAGCACATCAGAGTGGTCGAGGTTTGAGCTGGCATATGCTTCAGGGAGGATTTGTGGAGATTTGTTTCTCATGTACGGAGGCAATTCAGCAGCAATAGACCAGCTATAAACAGGGCTTAAAGCAAGGCCTGAAGTTATCAGACATTTTTAAAGTGATAATAGTTATTGTCTATTTTCAAATCTTAAACCAAAGTGCACGCCTGAAATCATGCATAATGCCTGAACATTGTAAGCCCTGTATAAAGTTGCTGTTTTTACATATTCTCCTAACAATACACACAAGTTTAATTGTTGATTGTAAAAAAAACAGTGTTTCAGAGGTCTTATGATCTGTTGGTCCAACAGAGTCCTGCAGAGAGGTATTTTTATGTGTACTCTCTGTCTCTGGGACAAACTCTCAAATGAATACCAAATTAAAATTTCATTGGATGGCACATGGGGGCAAGCCATCTGACACCCTGGTTGCCGTGCCAACCCATCATTAGGCTGAATTCACAGCGAATCTGTCAGACTTAAGGGTGCAGAGCTGTGAAAAAAAAAAAAAAAAAAAAAAAAACAGCATCTGCAGCAGCATCAGCAGCAGCAGTGACCCGGTCTGGGGTTACTACTGTACACCACTAGGCGACCTTCAGGTCTTCATCACGGAACACAGCTAATCACTCTTGACTGAAGTGCCACATCTGCAGTCCGCACTTCTCTGTGACCATGGCGACCACCTCCCTGTCCTGATCAAACACCCTGAACGGCACTCCCTTACCCTCATATACTATATGTGAACACAAGCGGCACCACTGGGAGGTGAACGTTAGTTTGCTGACTGAGTGACCTACTTCTAACATGGGGGAGACGTGGCATGGGTGTGCTGTGATGTGCTGATGTGCTGCTGTTCTGCTCTGCGCTGTCGATCGGTAGGCCTGCGCGTGCCATGCTACTGAGTGAAGTACTCTGCCAGAAAGCTTCTCCTCAGGGTATAAGGCAGGAGGGCAGTACACATAAAGACAAGAAACAAAAAAACAAAACTCTCAAGAGAGGAACAGACTGTTCCTGGTAACAACAAAAAACTAAAAGCGCTTAAATAATGTAGTTATAGGTGTAATTAAAAATCATAAAGTGTGCCAAAACCTAAATAGAAAAAATTAAAAGGGCTTCCGTAATTGTTTCAAAACATATAAGCAAAGATCCTTGATTACTTTAACCCTCTCTGATATAAGTTCTCAAAGCTCAGAATCCTATAAGAAAAATTGGCTTAAATCATTGATGTTAACTGCAACTGTAAGCAATTTAGAGAGTGCCAGTTTCAGCAAGTGCCTGAAATACAACAATGGTGAAGAAATGCAATGAAGTAACAGTAGGCTAAAACTAAGAATAAAAATAGCATTCTCTCACACATACAGTCTTTCATATGACAGTAGATTCTGGCTCAGCCCAGACATTATACAGAAACATGACATTACATTAAGCAGCAGGGCTCTACAGTGCGCCCATTTCACTCGCACATGCGAGTAAAAATGGTGGCGTGCGAGTGCAAAAAAATATTTAGGCGCACTGGTGCGAATGAGTTCTAACCATGTCAATGTTTGTCTACAAAATACACCGCAACATCGAGAAACATTACTGGTGCAAACCATAGAATCACGTCGCGAATGCAGCATAAAAACTACACCTCCCATCAACGTTAGCAGTTTCGCGTTGTGACTCGCTAGTAATCGCTTCTATCAAATCCAAGAGCGCGCAGAAAAAGCGGAAAGTTAAGACCAGCCAGCCAAGATGCAAAGATTGAAGAAATTAGTTCTTCTATCCACCGAATTCATCGGATATAGGAGGAACAGGATGAGATTCTGAGAATGTAGTGAGAGAAGGAAAGGTAACCTAACATGCCTTTTAGCCCAGTTGACGTATTGGCTGCAATATGCAAAATATAGCTGTAGCGAACAGGCACAAAAGTAGCCTCCCATAATACTCCCATTTTATTCAAAGGTAGAACGCTACTGACAACTCCAGGCTTCCACGCATGCTTGTTTGTTTACACCGAATACAAGCTGAAGTGCAAAACTAAAGTAGGCCTTGCCTTGCCCCCATCAATGCAGATATTTCAAATAAAAAATAAAAGGATAAAACAAATATATCCTTGATAGCCTATGTTGGGTTTTGTGGAAGAGAAAATGGACTGTTTTAGTAGTAGTATTAGGCAGTATGTAGTCCAGACCTCTCAAGTCTCACGCATTGAGCGTGAGACACACGCATTTCAATGACTTCACACGCCACACATGGCATTTCTCACTCCGAGAAATTATTAACTTGCCCGCACAGAAATTTCTAAGGGCTATATTTTACAAACGTGTCACACAACGTTGCTGTCTGTGCGCTCATTCAGCTCAGAGAGCTGCTGTTCAGTTACTAGGCCTAACCTATCGGCCAAATAGGATTTCTCAACCAATCAGGAAATAGTTTTGTTTTGATGTGGGTCCGCAACGTGGAGACTGCTGGTCCGCGGAGTCGTGGAGTGAAATTAGGCCCGCGGTGCTTCGTCTGTACAACTGCGCAGTTGTATCAAGATACCGCGGACCGACAAAAAAAGAAAACAAACGTTTCTGCTATCGATGTCATTAAACATGGAGACATACAATAAAGTGGTGGTAGCCTATGAGCGTTCATTCAATGCAGGCGTCTGCGCGAGAGAAACTGAAACTAATCGATAACGTTGGTATTAAAGCTCCGCTTTTTCTCCATTTCCTACCAATGTATGATGCTTGCATGAGGGGAAACATCCCAAAACAATAGCACCCATATAATTGTTGCTGTTTTGAGAAGTATTTCTTTTCTTATGCAAGCATCATGCAACCATGCAAAAGCAATGAAACTAATTATATCTTACATTAGTAAAGCAGTCCTCTGATGTGCATGTCACAAAACATTTAAGTGAAAGTGCATGTATAACAATATAGGCATAATAATGATTGTGATAATGATAATGACAATTTCCATTCCATTGATAGCTCCATTCATCCATCTGGAACCGATCCATTGAAGTGTTGCTTCAGAAGGCTGGGCCTAATCAAAAAATGCTTGCATATGATTGAATAAGCCACTTGTCCGTCATCTATTGACGTGCTACTTCAACCACTCACATCGAAGCCAACCCGTGACGCTAATAACAGACTCACAGTCGCTTCTACGCTATGTCACATCTATGAAACTCCCGCCCTGCGTCCTGATTGGCTAAACCATAAAGTTGGTTGGAGAAATCACTCTCAATGGAAGAGGTCCCAGATGGATGTGAGTGAAGCTAGGCGGAGCTAAGCGGAACGACATTCATCTGGCTAGGGTCAGGTTAGTAGATGAGCCCTATGACCCCAAAGTCTGCCATGACTGGGCCTCAGGTCAAGTTACGTCACAATATGCACATTTGTTTAAAATCATACCTACGTAATCACCATGACCAAAATTGTACTTTTTTTTACTTTGAATCTGGGAAAAAAAATATTGACCTACCTACCGACCCATTTTTTAAAACACTGTTGCTGTTACTGCAAACAAGAATTTTTTTAAGGATGGCCTCATGACTGTGAAAATGGCATTGAACCACAGTGCTTTAAATGGGAGCCCCCAGTAGATAGATAGATAGATAGATAGATAGATAGATAGATACTTTATTGATCCCCAGGGGAAATTCAAGAATCAGTCAATCAGTCAATCAATTCAGTATCAGTCATCAAGGCATCAAAATCGGCCACAAACACTTACAACACACAACATCACTCATAAACACACACACACACACACACACACACACACACACACACACACACACACACACACACACAGAGACAGAACCACCACTGTTCAAGAGACCATTTTGGGGCTAAATGTGCTTTTTCTCATTTGGTTGTTTTCTGTTTGTTTAGAGCAGAATGAGCCACTGCTGTTCAAAGGGCCCATTTGGGTGAAATTATTATTATAATTTATGTTATTATTATTTACTATAGGGTTCTAGAATAAATAAATGGTTAACTGTTAGCTGCAGTGTAGTGTTAGATTATGTGTAAGTTAAGTACGGAACTGACTGTGCGCCCAAATTTTTGTCTGTGCTCCTAATTTTTTTTACTTGGGCGCACAAGTGCTCCTGGAAAAAAATGTTAGCGTAGAGCCCTGAGCAGACACTTTTTGTTCAAAGTGACTTACAAGGGATTACATTTTTCCCCCCAGAGCAACTTGGGGTTAAGTGCCTTGCCCAAGGGCACAACGGTGGAAGCCGGGAATCAAACCGACAATTTTCAAGCTACTGCACACTTGCCCAGCTCCTTAACCACTACACTACCACCGCCTCTTATGAATGCATCAAAGCCTGTAAGAGTTACATTAAACCTGGACACACCATGACAACTTTATATTCCCCCTCTGCCTTCCAGGCAGACCCGAAGTCCTCCCCTCAAAGCCTCAGTTCAAACAGGCTGGCCGAGGAACATCAAACACTAGAGACATAGAAAACCTTCCAGGGAACAGTGATCATATTTAAGGAATAGTCTGGAGCTACCATTTTCTGCAAATTAATCTTCTTCAAGAGACTGAATGAACAGTATTGTATCACTATGGTTTCCCCTTTTTTCATATAGCCTATCTGAATGTAATAAGGCAGTAATAACTGATTACTAATTACTAGTAATTACACTGTAGCAAATAGGCAGGCCTATACAGACTTGTATACATGTCTGCAGGATGCAACATACTGTACATGACAATGCACAAATAGTTTTTTTAGTTCCTTGAAAGTAGAAGGCAACTAGAATAGAAAGCATTCTATGCACTTCACAAGAAGGCTCAATTCTCCTGAGACTTTCGAAAAGCAATTGTTCCTTCCTTGATGTAGTAATGTGATACACAGCACTCAGTTCAGTGAGCAACAAATGCACTACAGTATATGTGTGTCAGCCGTATGGCTTGAAAGTGATATGCCTGTGCTCCAAGGACCTATCCTGACAAGGTTTTAGGTTTATGTAAAGCACATTGACATAAACATAACATAAACATAAAGCAAATATGAAGCATATGAATCATAGCCCCGACTCAAACCCTTCCCCTCTAACAAACATAAAGTAAACATGAGGTCTCTATCATAGCCCCCACTCCAATGAAAATCAAAGACACTCTACTCAGATCACAAGAACGTTTTCCATTTGTAAAAATTGACTAAAATGATGAAAATGAAACTGTCTGTCTCTCCTTGGCCTCCCCCAACCCCTCGCCCATGGCTGCCGCTGCCACTGCTAGTGCATTTGATTCTCCATGGAAAATCGATGTCAATCTGGACGCCCTGACACAACCAGCTACGCTGCGGTCCGTCACTCAGGGACGGTTTCAACACAAGGGTGATTAGTTGGCCCAACCTAATTAGTAGACATGTGACTGCTCCACTGCAGTGGAGGTCATGGCCACCCTATCCGCTTCCATGGTCAATACTGATTAACCTTAAATAGTGGCGTGTTGCAATATGAATATGAACAAAAATAACAAATAACCACTGAGGTAAAACCAAAGAGTGGATTCTATTCCCAATTTCACAGGAATGGAATCCAATAAACCTCAAATTCGCTTAACCTCAAACCAGTTTGGTCCCACACACTATCTAACCACAGTACAGTGTCAATTAAGGACGAGCAGAACTGGCACTTTACTCATCTAAGGCATGTGGGGTCATTTAAATTTACATAGGCTTCTACAAGGCCAGTTCCCGAACTTCATGGTTAAGCTTGGCATTTAGTGTTTCAGTTTTTTTCTAATCAGCCTTTTTTTTCAACACAGTGTTGTCCCTATCTGGACATAGAGGTGTGTTAAAAAACAACACATTCAACACATTCATTTTTAGATTGTAGAGATAGTAATAAACAGGCTTGGTAATACGTTTTTGCTTCTAGAGGAATACAGTGTGTTAAAATTATTTGTGCACGTCATCTTAGTTCTGAGAGTAAACTAACCTGTTTCCTCATCGATGGAAAATCTTCCGAGGCCACTTCCTGATTTTATGGTGTATCGGACGACTCCATCTCGACCCTTGTCATCGTCCTGGGCAGACACCTGCATGACACTCGTGCCGAGGCGTGAGTTCTCCTTCACAAACCCCCTGAGGACGAAGTCTGTGAAGTAAGGCTCGAACAAGTTCTCGTTGACGTCCACCACCTCCACCTCGACGTAAGACACAGACTGCAGCTTATCTGGCGAGCCACCGTCCTCGGCCACCACCGTGAGGTTGTAGAACTGTTGAGTCTCGTAATCCAGGTCTCTGGCTACCCTGACTGCCCCGCTCTCGAGGTGAACCTCGAACGTCCCTGAGAAGTCGTTGGTCAGGGAGTACGTGACGGACCCTCCCGGGCCCAGGTCGCGGTCCTGCGTCTGAATCCAGGCGATCACCGCGCCCGCGGGAAGGTCCTCCAGCACTCGGCAGCTGTAGCTGCTGGGAATGAACACTGGGGCACAGTCGTTTACATCGTCTAGAAAGATCCGCAGAGTTGTGACGGAAAACATCTGGTTGCCCTTCTCAGCTTTATCTCTCGCTTCGACCTTCAGAGTAAAATCTGAGACCGACTCCCGGTCCAGCTGTGCCTTTACAAAAATGGTGCCACTCTCTCTGTTGATGTCAAACTGAGGGGTACTGGTGAGTAAGGTGTAGAAGATTTCTCCATTTGAACTTAAGTCGTTGTCCACGGCCGTCACCTGAATCACCTCACTACCAATGGCTCTGTTCTCTGGAATACTAACAGTGTAGCTATCCTGTAGGAACTGAGGACTGTTGTCATTCACATCCTCAATGTTTACAGTCAATAGCCTCCAGTTGGCTCGCTGAGGAAGACCTAAATCATATATAGTTATATTAAGGAGATACCGGTCATTCTTTTCACGGTCTAACGGTTGATAGACAGTTATTAAACCACTTTCGATGTCAATGTTGAAGCAACTGTCAACATTGCCACTAGATATAGCATAGATAATGCGCCCATTTAAGCCCGTGTCACCATCTTGTGCTTTGACTTTGAACACACTGTCTCCAGTAGGTAAGTCCTCGCGCACTAATATATCAGAGGGAAAGGTCTCAAATTGAGGGGTCTGTCTGTTGACGGAGAAGATGTCTGTGTAGGTGTCATCCGTCTTGCGCTTATCCATGGCCTTGGCTTTCTTGAGGAGTTTCTCAGCTAATATCAGAGCAACCCTTGTGTCCTTGCAGTTGAACTTTCTAGAAGGTGCACTTCCCCTCATAACAGAGATATTCACAAAGGTGGTCTCTGAAAAGAGCTCTCCGTCTGTCGCCACAACGACCAAGGAGAACTGTCCACTTCCTATTCCAACTGATATAAGTGACCGGCGTAGGGACAGAATCCCAGAGTCTGGGTTCAGGTTAAACAAATCTTGCTTATTACCTGAAACTATCTTGTACTTGACCGTCTCCAGCTCATCCACGTCCACGGCTGACATAGTCATGATAGTCTGCCCCACAGGGAAATCCCGTCCAATCACCCCTGTGCACTCTGTGCGCTCAAACAGAGGTGGATTGTCATTGATGTTCAGGAGGCGGACGGTGACATTGACCTCGTTCTCCCGTCTGTAGGGCGAGCCCCAGTCTGAGGCCCTGACCGCGAATCGGAACGTCTCGGCCGAAGTCTCAAAGTCGAGCTCTTGCGTTACCCTCAGCTCACCCGTGTTCTGGTCAATGCTGAAAGGTAACAGCAGGGCACCGGCCAAACTGTGCGTTAAGTATCCATTCTCCCCTGCATCAGCATCTGTGGCAGATATCACCTGTATCACAGTCCCCACCGGCAAACCCTCGTTGATGGCCACATCGTATGATGTCTTGGCGAAGATAGGACTGTTGTCGTTAGCATCCTGTATGCTAACTTGCACTTTTACTTTCAGCTCCGAGCGAGTCTCCATCACCTCAAGCTCAAGCGCATCTTGGACCATTGTGGTGAATCTTCTTGCGGTAGTGATCACACCTGTTCGACTGTTAATGATAAAATAATCTGACTCTGCTGTGTATGTCAGGCTGTAGCCCACGCCTTTCGGTTGAGGAGTGACCCTTATCGTCTCAACGATGCTCCCTGGTGGGGAAATCTCATTCAGTGTTACACTGTAACTGTCTTTTTCAAATCTGACTGGGACAGCCTGTGGCTTCTCAATCAATAACTGAATAGACTGCACATTAGAGTACTTGGGCGGCATACCTCGATCCTTCGCTTGGAGCGTGAGGTTGCAACCGTATGGAAATTTTTCCCAGGCTACCGATTCAGACATCTTAACCCTGTATTGATTGCCAACAGCAGATCGATCAATAACAAACTGTTCCTGTGGGTCTCCCTCTATAATGGAGACCCATTCTATGTCTCCATTCAGTCCATCATCTAAATCTTCCACAGTGATTACAGCATATATCGGTTCCTTATCTGCCAAAGATGGGGTGAGAGCGACTGCGTTCAAAACTGGTGCAAACTCATTGACCCGTTCCACTGTGATAGTTACTTTGGCCGTGCTGCTGGCTCCAGTGTTTCCATAAACCTTCATCCCTCTGTCAACAGCCAGGACGTCGAGTTCATATCTGTTTTGTGAGCTGGCGTCAGGTCTGGCAATCAGAGAAATAACACCACTGGTCGGATGGATGGCAAATATTTCTACACGAACTTTAAAGAAGTAGTAGAACTCTCCGTTGGAACCTGTGTCGGCGTCGGTGGCGGTCACCTGGGCGACACTAGCACCCAGAGCAGCACTCTCGGGAACAACTACAGAGTAGGAAGTGGGCGAGAATAAAGGTCGAAGGTCATTCATGTCAAGAACTTGCACGTTCACTTTAGCGAATGCCTCCAGGCCACCTTTGCTGGTGGCTTTCACACTTAACGTGTAATTATCCTGGACTTCACGATTCAAAATGGCGGCATTCCCTCCATTAGTCCGTATCCTGAGGAAGCAGAAGTCTCCCAAGATATAATCCTCGGCCTGGAAGAGCCCCTCATCATCACCTGACTCGATGGCGTACATGATGTCCATGGAGCGCCGACCCACCAGGGAGATGCCCATCTTCACCTCGCTACGGACGTACGACCTGGCGGCGGAGTTCTCATAAATGGTGGTGTTGTAGATGCCGTCGGTGAACTGGAAAGTGGACGGGGGCGTCCTCAACTGCAGCAGCTGGCCCCAGCTCTGGAGGAAATGGAGCAGCACCAGGCCCAGGCAGGGGAGGTGACCCATCATGCCGTCCCCTGGACCTCTCTTCAAAGCCATGCCATCATCTGATCACCCTGAAACAGATGTGGTAAGTGGTCAGCAAATGGACATGGCAAATCTGATATTAGCACATTACACATTAGGGGAGGTGGAAGTGTAGTGGCTAAGGAGCTACGCTAGCATGCAGTTGCCAGTTTGGGAGTTCAATTCCTGGCTGCCATCATTGTGTCTTTTGAGCAAAGCACTTGGTTGCAACACTTTTTGCATTTCCTTCCATTTCTCAGAGACTATATTGGAAAGAGAACATTTTTATTAAACCCACCTCTGTCAGCTACCCACCCACACTGCTGTAATATGAACACATATGATAATATACACACAATTTATATTTGAATAGACAAAGTCAAATGTTGCAACTGACCTCATAATAGGACATTCAACATTGTAGGTATGCATTGTAGGTGGAACATTCATTAAAATGTAGGTTAAATGATTCTTTGACATTATTTTGAAATTTCTTTATTTCATTTGTGCATGTACATTTGAACTACACAATACTTTTTCAATCAAAATGAAGACATTGGAATGCAACACTTCTATGAAAGCTTACTGAATTCAACTGTTTTTGTGCGTGTGTTTAAGGTAATGTTGGCTCTATTGAATATGGTGGGGAAAGTATGGGATCTCTACTGATACCGACAAATCATCTTGGTGAGTAGTTTTATTAGCTGCAGCAGAAATAGATTTTTTTAGAGTTTTATTCAGCCAAAGAGAATGTGTTTCCCATACATTGACTAATCTGTGGCGGCCGCCGTCTCTCTCGTAGCCTGCTGCCCCTCCTCTGCATGTGCATTTAACAAAATATTCACAATTGTTGAAGGATTGTTGTTGCCACATAGAAGCATTGCATAGAAGACGTCTGGCTAAATTGCTATTAAATCCGCTTAGCATCGTGACCATGCTGCGCAAATTTGTTCAAAACTGCTGCATTGAAGTTAACTCTGCTAAGGTCTTATCACAACACAGTAGGCTACATTGAAGAGACTAAACTAAGTTAAGTTATGCAATCAAGCAGTATCTCAAAGCTAACGTTAGAATACTGTTTGGATGTCGAATTTAGCATGCTTAGCCTACTTACAGCTGCTTGTCAATTTCGTTGAAGGGCTCATTTGATTGACTCTGACACTCAATATTTGCAAAATCCCGATGTAAATGGATTGTTTTTTTTTTTTTTTTTTCCCAAAAATTCAAAAGTGCTTGTCCCAAGGAGAAGTACGAACCTTTATTTTAACTATGAATAACTACGTTATGAATTGCATCCACACATCAGCAGCCTTTTAACTGTGTTAATCACGAACGTCTTAAAGTGACCCCCCCCCCACCAGCTACCGCCACAAATTGAATCCAATTCTGTGGGAAACAGTGGAATAGTAACCACTGAAACTACCTACTGCTTATGGGCTGCCTCAAAGAGCTGTTCTGATTAAAGATGTTGTCATTGTTGGACTAATTTATCACAGATCACCTTATTAAATCACAACACCCTTTGAAAGCACTTATGTCTGTTCCCCTCTGTATTTTAAAAGGATGTTCTTGTAGAATTAGAACTAAATTAAATCTGACTATTTCAGAGGTCTACAAGTCATAACCAACTTTCCATCAGTCCTCTCCTCTCATTTGGGCTAAGTCTCACGTCATACCCTATCATGAACAAACCAGTTCAAATATTTCCAGATTTTAGTCCAACTAGCCTACTGATCTGGCGGCGCATCTGCATTCATCAACATAAATCGGACAGTCCGATCTCCAAAAACCAGACCGTTCCCTTCAAGGACACTTCATATTTCGTTTCACCTGTTCTTTTCATTTTAGTTGGCTCTTTAGATTTAAAGAGAAGTAAAGTAACATTAGCTATCAAAAAGAATATATTAAGCTAGTGTAACTGTGACTTGGGACGTGCAATAAGCTAATCAGTAGCCTATTAGAAGTACGGGATAAGAACTTCTTTCGTGGACTCTGAATTTCACTGAATTCCCTCAGTAAACTCGCTTAACCTACATCAAGTAATCGTGAAGAATGCACGAAACAAGTAGAAAAGATGCCTTACCTTTGGGTGGGGGAAAATGCACCGTGACCCTCTGAATCGGGACTTCAGTAAACTCTATCCAGTCGCGCGCGCACTCAGCATCATTGACCAGCTGCAGGCTCAATTCGCGCGTGCACAGCTCTGCACGATAGTAGCCTACCATGTGACGTTATCGCTGTCCATGGTACGCACTATCATGGACCTTTACGTTTCCGTTGAGCCACTAAATGTATTCCTAGCCTAAATGAGACAACGAAAAACTTACCGAGTTACCTAGGGTACTTGCTTAGGCTTCTAAACAAATGACAACTAAAAAAACTGTCAACCCAGAGAAGTTAGCCTAATAGGTTATTAAGGACTGGTCAACCCATGGATTTGACCATTGATGCCTATAGGCCTAGTAGTATGCATAAAGGCCTAGATATGGAGACCAATGGTCATCATTTAGGCTAATTTAATTTAATCTCTCATCAATTAATTGTTAATTTGTTTAGGCTAGGTTTTTGAATTTGTTCTTAACATGACATGCAGTGTTTCCCACAGAATTGAATTCTATTTGTGGTGGTAGGTTTGCAGAATTAACTTGAATGCAACAGTTTTTAACAAATTAGTGCAGCGTGGTTATGATGCTAACCAGCTTTAAGCACAAATCAGTACAACCTGGAAAATCATTGTGTGGTGGTCAATTTTGATATTGTGGTGGGCCGCCACAAATAAGTCAATGTATGGGAAACACTGACATGGATTGAGGAAGAGCACAAGTGAAAGATTGAAGTGGAAAAACTAGATGTCATCTTGTTCTGAGAGAAAAAAGTTCCAAAAATGTTGAATGCTCAGCAGTGGGTGGCCCTTTCACTACAGTAGGCCATAAATGAATAGGCCTATCACACAAATCACCTTGAGCTATAGTCTACTCCGCCAGAACTTTTGATATAAACAGCTCTGGAAAAAATTAAGAGACCACTGCACATTTTTCTGATGTCATTCTACGGTTGCCGAGTGACATTCGAATGAGTTGGCGGTTTTATGAGACCACTGCAAATTTGAATATGACCGTCAACTCATTCAAATGTCACTCAGAAAAATCAGAAAATTGGGCAGTGGTCTCTTTTTTTCCAGAGCTGTAAATATAAAAAGTCCTGGCGGAGTAGAGCCTGTAGCTCAAGGTGATTTGTGTTATGATAGGCCTATTCATTTATTATGTATAAAGGAGGAATAAAATATCATCTTTTGGAAATTGATCTTAATGCCATAATTTAATAAATGAGGACCTTTAAGGACACCAATTTTCTTTGTGAATGAACAATGTATCGTAAATAAATGTTCTTCCTTAAAATAGCCTATAAATGTTCATAAGTATACATACCACTATGTTAAATTCCCATAGAGGCAGGCAGATTTTTATTTTTTAAAGGCCAGTTATTTCATGGATCAAGGATATGTATCCTGATAAAGTTCCCTTGGCCTTTGGGATTATAATAGCCCCATGTCATCGCATAGCCTACTCTTCACCATACCTAGAGATTGGCATGGTTTTATTTCAGTTTGCATTGAGCTCAATAATCAAACCAGCTAATAGGTGAATACACTTTAGGTGAGCAATGAACTCTTCTAGCTGTAGCCTTTCAATTAGATCTTTGATTTGTCAAAGTGTCGTCATCTACTTCACACTTCTGATACCATAATGTGTCAGAGCCAGAACCAGTGCCACCAACCGGTATCAGATCCCCCTTGCGAGATTGGTAATTTATAGGCATAACACTGCAAAAACATCCAGTCAAATATAGATGCAAATAACTGGAGCCTGGACCAGAAATGCAGAAATATTTTCTAATTTCAGATTTCAACAAATCTAATGGGTGCCACAGTAATGGTTTGCACAGTAGGCCTACTGTTTGTATAATCTGTTATTCACAACATCGTAGCATATCCTACGTGATGTGGTTGAAGCTGAGATTGTGTAAATATCCAGGCTGTATACACAGCGTGCAGATGGGGCTGGGGTTTCTGAATTTCTGAACCTAGAGCGAACCATAGTGGCCAAGCAGATAATTGCGGATAATACGATTTATACCGGTAATGCACGAAGCATATTTCGGAAGCTTCGCGATTTTTCCAGAGAGCTCGAGATTACCCAAGTGTGCAAAGCTTCGAGCATCCTGATGACTTCCTGATATGTTCAGTGAAGAACCTTTAGGCTACTATATCTAACGTTAGCTGTATCTCAGGATATATAGTTTTATTTTTTGCCATGTCTGTCCTTTGTTACAATAAGGGATGTGGACAGCGCTTTGATCCGGAGAACAATCCTGACGGTAAAAGAAGAAAATACGCCTTATTTTAGATAGCTTGCCCTGTTTTGTAAAAATCGTGATGGGAATCATAAATTAGCTCAACAGCAGCCTATGCATTTCAGTTGAGTAAGCTGACTAGCTATACTTAACGCAGTAATCGGTTACAGTTTGAATTTAACTTTAGGATTTAAATGAGCTATTCTTTTCACACGGAAGAGGAGTTTTCGATTAGCTGTAGTAGCAAACACTGGCGAGGGCAACTTTAACGTAAGGCAAGACACCATGCTTTGCCCCCCCTCATGTTTCATCGTCTTGGTTATGTCAATCAGTTTATAACGTTACTTTTTAATTAGTTCTGTTTTCAATGTATAATGTGATTGTGGCAGGCTTTTTGATCTTGTGCTGTATATCAAGAGTGAGAGCACTGCTCCTTCCTCCTGGGTAAGGTCAAATTATGCTAAGCTTACATGTTATGCCTCCTTGTAGATGGATGTACATACCATCCTGGTGTACCAGTTTTCCACGATGCACTGAAGGTAGATCAAAACTTTGATTATTTGTAAAAATGTATTTGTCATAAGGCATATTCAGATAACTACTGTTTACTTTTTTTTTGTAGGGTTGGTCATGTTGCAAACGACGAACAACTGACTTTTCGGATTTCCTCAGCTTTGCTGTAAGAGAGCTAAATTCCTGCCGTTTAAGTTCATCTGAGTAGGCTTACTATTAAATTGTCAAGTAATAATCTAGTCGTAGTTTGTTAGTTGATGCCATTTCCAAGAAGTAGCCTAATATAGCAAACACTTTGGTATCCTCCAGAGAAACTGTGAACATGTTGGTCAACATGGTTGTTGAACTTGCCAAAGTAAGGCTTGTTTGGATGCTCTTTAAAGGGTTGCACAAAGGGACCACACAACAAGGAGAAACCCCCTGAGCCGGTGAAACCTGAAGAGAAAGAAGGCAACGAAAAGAAATTTGAGTGCCTTATACAAGCCCCCAAACCTCTACACACTATTCAGCGACCAAGGTAAGAACTCAGAAGTTAGCTTCACTAGTCAATACTCAAGTGCAAGTCCTTATAGACAATACACTATACTTGTAAAATGTTTCTCTCACTTGACCACTTGAATATCACTGTGACAGTCTTGTCTTTGTCTCACAGAAATACATAAGCATTTATTTGACTGACTTCTGACCTGTTTCTCCTAAATCCTAAAGAATAGCAAAAGAGAACTGGGTCATTCCACGTCAGTTCAACCAGGGCCCACACACTTGGGTCTCAAAAAATTCTGAAAGAATTACCAGGTGTACATATGTTACACAGGAGACACACTGTAAAATTACTCTTATGTAAGATCAATACTTTCCAAGATACAGCCAGTTTTACAGGGGGAGGGGGGTGTCGATATACAAAACATATTGATGTCAATGGTGCATTTTGCCCATGTTCAGGGTGGAAAGTGAAAAAGAAAGATTTGCATAAGACAAGTCAAATTGGTGTTTTTAAAAAGAAAAGATCATGGAGAATAAAGAAAAAAATATTTAAAAAATCTTTGTATATTCCCACAAGGTGTTTGGGTGCTCTGAAAATGAGAACCAAAATGATTTTTTAGACTTGTAAGGTCTGCTGTTCAGACCCTGAAGGAATTTATTTTCTGTTCATTGTTTTTTGTGAGAGTGTTTCTACTTATCTCAGTAAGGAAAATAAATCAAGAGCCTATGTTGAGTACAAATATGTCTTCTGACGGCTTAAACAGAGCCCAGACAAAAACTCCAATAAAATTTGTATCAACTTTGAGGGACAGCTATGACCATGCAGCATTATCCAGACCAAATTTGACGATTTTGCTACATACTATTCCTATTTATGTACCAGCATGCAAAATTTGAGCCTCCTACATTGTTTAGTTCTTGCGCTGTGGGCATTTTGACAAAAAAAGAGGCCGAACATAATCGACACCCCCCTCCCCCTGTGAAACTGGCTGTATCTTGGAAAGTATTGATCTTACATAAGAGTAATTTTACAGTGTGTCTCCTGGGTAACATAGGTACACCTGGTAATTTTTTCAGAATTTTTTGAGACCTAAGTGCGTGGGCCCTGGTTGAATTGACGTGGAATGACCCAACTTTAAGATTTTAAGCTTAATTTAAATTGCACCAGGTCTGAGACAAGAGGATTGCTATATCTGAGGAGATGAAATTAAGAAATACAAGGCACTGGTCTAAATGTTACGTTACTTAAGCAGAACTAGGCGGGACAAAGCTGGAGATCTCATTTTGAATTTAGCTGTCTGCTCTGTGTGCGTGTTTTTGCAAAACCCTGGCTCTGTCAATAGGAAATCAATAAGTGGACTTATGGAGCCATATGCTATTCTAGGCAATCAACAACAAGGGGAGCTAGTGCTCCAGTGTTGGAGTGCAGAAGGAAGAGGTGTATTTGATGGGCTGGTGAACTACAATATCAACAGCCTTTCAGATCGAGGGCTGTGCTTTTAACCCTTAAAGGAGTACCGTCACACCGGTGTGACGGGAATGTTGTGAAATGAACGTTCTAAAGAATATCTGGGTTCATTGAATTCAACATAGAATTTTAGAACCTTCAATTGTTGCGGAACTTAGAATGTTCAAAAACCTACACCAGAGAGGGTTAAAGCGGAGCGAGAGGCGCAAACGTTCGACAATTTCCGTGTTCGATTATTGCAAGGGGGAGGGGGGAAAATCCCCCCCTTTATGCAGACCAGAGTAAACCCTCTTTGCACTAATGTCAATGGAGACTTGTGAAATTTTACCAATAAATTGGTCATTATGTCTTTCTGGATTTCTTGAGGGTTTCTTGGAAATTTTGGTCATAATCTGTAAGTGTTTGGGATCATTTCAAGCCTAAAACTGTAATTTTTTAGTGTTCGGATTTGTAATAAAATAACTTAATATCAGACCATGCTGCTGCCAGTTACTGTCCGGTTGTTAGCATGCTAGCTAGCCTCTTAGCTAAGGTAACATTTTAAACGGAGAAGTGTAATTTCTTTGAAATGACAACTAGCTGAATAACATTACTGACATTAGTTAAAGTGGATAGTTTATACTCAAGTGAATTTGCAACAGTATATTAAGTTTAAGCGAAGTCCTTCAACTACTAGTCACTTGTTAGCGCATATAGCTGTATTGCCATAGCTACTCCCATCCACTTGTATAGCATTTTAAGCTAGCGCTAGCTAGCTAGCTTGGTTCAGATGACTAATTAAATTATTCATATCTTGTCCTAAAGAATGATTAATTGGTATCATACATAATGTGAACACAATTATGTTTATCTGTTCTTATTGCTTATTAAGAGAGAAAGTTTATTTAGTGACGTAAGGTGACACTCCCACTTATGCAGACCGGAACTGTCCTGTTTTGCTCCCATAGTAACGAATTACGTTGCTCTATCTTGCTAGTAATCAAAGATCTTTGCCTACACCTTAATGTGTTAATAATGTGCTGCCAGTGTTTCAGAGTTCTTTAGTAGAATGTTGTGGAGACAAGATATGTTGTTGTCATTTTACCAGTGTACTCTAGCCCAGTGGCGGAGCTAGGGGGTGGCTTAGGGGGCTTAAGCCCCGAATCTTTTTTTAGTGTTTTAAATTCCCGGCAACTCTTATTTCCAATATAACTTCCCCTCGGTTTCTCTATAAATGTCACCAAATGCTCTATTACTGAGGAAATATATCCCTTATTTTCAAAGCCCATAATTTGACGTCAAAGTCAGCTTTATTGTCAATTTCTTCACATGTTCCAGACATACAAAGAGATCGAAATTACGTTTCACATTCAATTAAACAAAAAAGTAAGTAAATAAGAGGGCACATATAATAATAAAAAAAATAAGAGCAGCAAAATTTGGTTGAAATTGTGCATAGACAGTCAATAAAATACTAGTGCAAAGTCAGGCCAATAAAAGGCTTGGGTAGTTCTGTTTGACCTAAGTAAGAAAGAAAGTGGCATAGTGGTGCAAGTTATGTAAGAGCAGCAGAAGTGTTGTGTTTTCAGGACAACAACAACAAGTTGTAAAGTGTACAAGTGTGCAAGTGTGCAAGTGGAGTAGTGCAGGCGGCCATTGTGGGTCCAATGTCCAGGATGTTATGTAGCTGAGGGTGGAGGGGGGAGAGGAGGGAGAGAGTTCAGCATCCTTACAGCTTGGTGTATGAAGCTGTTGGTGAGTCTGGTGGTGCGGGAGCGCAGGCTTCTGTACCTCTTCCCAGAGGGCAGTAGATCTTGTAGACTTGCTACACGATCTATGCCAGGTCTCTGGGCTATGGTGATTTCAATGGTTAGATTGATTTGTTTAGATCCAGTGAAAATGCTGCCTTGACAACGCTACGTCATGGCTTCGGTGTTCCAAAAAGCCTCTGTCAGAAGTCTGTCATTTTTACAGTCTGTGATAAAACACTTTGTGTACATGTTGTTGAAACGTTATGGATATTAGAAAGTTTTTCAAAAGACCACCCAGCTCCGTTCAAGCAACAGCATCGCCCAGTGAACTGACGGATGGTGTTGTTTCAGGTTGGTGATTTCACGTTAAGAGCTTTCTGTCAGTTAGGCAGGCTAACGTTAGGCTACTTGGCTAGCTCCCTAAATGCTTAACGTTAACGTTAAATGTCCTCGTTCGTCGGCGGAAAAGGCAAATTCAATACTTTCATAGGCTAGCTAAGCCTACTGCAGAATAAGAAATTCCAGCTCCCAAAACAAAGTGATCCTCGTCTTGTAATAAATTAGGCTACACTGTTTTGAAATGTCAGAAAAAAACATTAACAGTTATCTGCCCATGTCAACTTTTCAGTGTCATATGTTGCATAAGCCTACCTTAAAACCTTGTTGATATCCTATCCACCACCACAGATCTTATAATCCAAGAGTCCACATAAATATAAAAGTAATGTTATGTTGTTTTGGCTGCCTAACTAATTATTAACTAAAAAAAAAAACATTACAATGATCTATTGAGAGGAAAGGGCCTTTCCATAAGTGTGTTAATCAAGCACCATGCAGTCTGCATTCATAATCTAGGTGCTTGATTTTATGCACCTGTGTAAAGGGGCCTGATGAAACCTATGAATAATCTTGCTAAATTACAAAATTAATATAATTTAGAAACGCCTATGTCAAGATGATAATGCATTCCTTCTAAAATACCCTTGTATCATGATGACTGGCCATACTGTAATTATATCATAATATTATGTATATTATAGTATAAGATATTCTATATATTTGTCACACAGATGAGATCAGGGAAGAGGAAGAAGGAGAATAGCAATAATAAACAATAATGTCATATCAAACAATAGCCTAATGAAAATAAACAAATACTATAATATACAAACCATAAGAAACGCTTAATTAACTAAGTACATGCTAAACAGATATGAACAGATATTGCCTCTTGAAAGACCCAAAACTATAATTTTGTGTCACAGTGTAGTGCCAGTCAGATACCTTGAATCTGTTGAATGTTAGTTTCACATTTTTTAAGTCTCAATGTGTCCATTAGTTTACACAAAATTCACTAAAAGTCATTATTTAGCCAAATAACTTTCAGTGTCCCGCCGGCGGGACGGTTACCCCCCTCCCCCACCTCCCCCCAACATTCTAAATCAATTGTATGCACCATATGTAGCATAGTAATGTTATACACCATTTCAAAGCTTTGACTCTTGGGAATCCAAAAATGACAACTTTTTTTCATGTACAATCTGTATAGTGCTTTACATTCTCAGATTAATTTTATTATGTCTCAATTAAATTTGATCCAAAATGCCCCCCTCCCCCTCCTCCGCTTTTGGTGATACCCTGACTTCTGGCTGCAGTGTAGCTGCAGCACAATAAGTAGATGCCTCATATTGGGTACTGAAATATTCACAAGAATCCATAGAAATTGAATCTTCATGTTGTATTATCCAATATTAGTTGTACAGATGTATAGTCTATCTTATACACACTCATTGAACCAACAAAGTAAATGCAAAAATAGAGACTTTTTTGTAATTATTCCATATTTTGTGTAGTCAGTCTATATCAGAACACCTGACATACAATCTAAATAGTCCACAAGAAACCTCAAAGTGTTACCTTTCATTTGAGACCAGGATTATGCTTCTACACAAAGGGGTACATGTGCATTTGATTGTCAGTATGCATTTTGGATAACAAAAAGTCCTATGGGGAGTATCCATAGGCATTTTACAAAACGCATGGGCATACCTTGGCAAATAATCTAATAAAATAGTCTAAAGCACTCATATTTTCATTCTATATTGATCAACTTTTGCACACAGCTGGTTGCTAGGGCTTAGTTGTGTTTCTAAGGGATATCAAGTGACCTAGAGGGCTGAAATGTGGTCAGTTCAGAGATGCTTGTAATCCGGCAGAAAGAAAAAACTATTCTAGCCTCTGTAGCTCTTTGTCAGTACATCACACAGTTATCTTGACTGCTTCCTACGAAAGCTACAGGTTCTCAGCTTTCTATAGAGGTCCAGCACTTGATGGTTGACCCCAAAAGAGGTGGGAACAATGCCCTTGTAAATAGGCACAGTGCAATTTCAGGCAAAAAAAACTTGACATTTTTACTGAGAACTATGTAGTTAGGGGGTTATTTAAAAAAAAATTAAATGGGCTAAGCCCCGAATGTTTACAATGTCTGGCTCCGCCCCTGCTCTAGCCTGGGAGAAAATTGATTATTTTCATTTGTTCATGCCTGAGCAAATCTGTTACTCTTTACTAACAAAGATTGGAAAAAAACTTTTGGTATTTTCTATAATACAAGCTAACGAAACTTTATGCTCTTTGTGAAATCTCTTTAAGTGGTGACGAGCCCCTGGTTAGACTTCAGCAGAAGGTCTCCTCGTCGCTGAAGCAATCCCTTGAGAAACTCAAACTGTCCTCGGAAAACGAGGAAGAGAAAAAAGGTGAAATATTTTTCACTTTCTTTCATTTATCACTTTTTGCTTTCTCGTGTTTTGTGAACAATATATGTACAATATATATTTCACTGTGTATATAACGCCACTGCTGTTAAAGAATCACTGTGTGTACTGTACATAACACCACTTTTATTTTATTGTTATTTTTATTAAATGCTAATGCTTAGATGACGATGGAGACGAAATTAAGGTTGGAACCGCTTGTAAGAACGGAGGCTGCACTAAGGTATTGTTCTCTAGAACAAGCTCTTGCTCTAGATTACATTCACTGATTCCAGATAAGCAATGTCCGATATTAATGGATCCTCTGGTTTCTGTGTTGCCTCTTCAGGTCTATAATGGACCAGAGAGCAACGAGGAAGTGTGTATGTATCATGCTGGATTCCCCATCTTTCACGAAGGGTAAGAGATGAATTGAAGAGATAAAGAGATGAATGACTCTCACTGGTGTAGACAAATGTATAGAGCTGTAAACATAGGGCTGTCCATATGAAATGATGTCTAGAGAGGTTAAAAACAAAAATTTAGGTATAGACAAATTGTGACATCGTCACAATTTCTAAGGTATATCTATATATATGTAGACAAATGTATAGAGCTGTAAACATATGGAGTGTCCGTATTAATTGATATCCAGACTCATTTTCGGTATAAACAAATCGTCACAAGAATTTACAAATATATGTCCATTTTTTTTTTTTTCTTTTCTTTTTTTTTTGCACCAAACAATACAAAAGAAGGTGATTCAAAATAATAATGTACTGTTTATAAAAAATAATACAACATTAAATCAAATATGGGATGGTGGGTATTTGATCTGTATTTAAAGAAATGTCTTAAGATGGTAGGTATTTGATTCTGGATTTAAAGAAATGTCTTAGGATGGTGGGTATTTGATTCTGGATCTTCAATCATATTTTTTGAATTGATCTTCAGAGAGGTTTAAAAACTTTAACTGTGAGAAAAAGAAAAAAAAACTGTGGTCCTGGCCCTTTAAGACGGGCCATGACTACAGTCGAGGATGAATGGGTAAAAATATGAATGGCTCCGCTTCCATTAACGTGGCTAGCTGAATGACTGTCATACCAATAAGCCTGGATGATGTGCTCAGAATGTATGATTATTACCTTGGAGACGTGAGTGGAGGCCGGGTGGTGTGTCTGCAGCGTAGACTGTATACAGTCTATGGTCTGCAGTTTTCCTTTCCTCTCTGCTGAATGTGTTTGCTTGTTTGTTGGTTTGTTTCTATGTTTTGTTTTTTTGTTTTCATGTTTTGTTGTTTGTTTCCATTGTTTCAGGATGAAGTACTGGAGCTGCTGCAAGAGGAAAACGTCCGATTTTAACACCTTCCTCTCGCAAGAGGGCTGCACCAAGGGCGACCATCTGTGGAAGAAGAAGGATGGTGTGAGTACTTACAGGTTGAAGGTCAACTTGTGCTTTTTTCCAAAATAAAAGTCTCTGTGTATTTACTATAATGATTATTTACTATAATGATGGAAAGATTACGTTTACTAGCATTTCTGAGTCTGTTCTTTGTTTTGGGCATGATGGGCAAACAGCATAGTTTAAAGCCTTTACTAAAGCTAATTTAACTTGGGGAAAATCGTTTTGCTAATTAAATACCATTAGCAAGAACTGGAGCATAAATATTCACCACACCACACAAGACACTTTGCTCTTTGCCAGACTTTGCACTTTGCCCATCATTGGGGGCCAAGCAGCGAAGCTGCTAGGCACCATTAGTGATTCTACTTGTTCTTATTATTCATTTGGGCTGGGGTATGTTTGGGAGGTTAATGGAGTGTGTAGGGAAGGGGTTAATGGGGTGTGTGGGGGAGGGGGTTTATATGTGTGACGGGGGGTGATTGGGTGTGTGGTGGAGGGGGTTTGTGTGTGTGTGTGGGGGGGGGGGGGGGGGGTTGGGGTGTGGGGGAGGAGGTTTATATGTGTGATGTGGTGTTGGGGGGGTAATGGGGTGTGTGGGGGAGAGGGTGTACCTGTGTGTGTGTGTGTGTGTATGGGGGGGGGGGGTAATAGGGTGTATGCAAGTAGCAAATGCAAAAAAGGGAGTGAAAAAAGAACAACCCTGATGAAGTGTGAGGTTGATGAGATTAGGTATGAGGAAGAGTATGACCGATCAGCATTCTAATGGCTTGTGGATAGAAGCTGTATCTGTGTATAATGTAACAACATTGCATTGTCATGACAACTTGCTCAACAGCTTGGCCCCCTCATTGCTGCTTACAGCTATATTTTGAATTAAGGTCCAATGTATCAAATGCACAGTAATAGTTGGAAACACTGTTTTCAACGGCTGTTAAGGCTTTCAGTACTGTTGTTAAAGGAGAATTCCGGTGTGATATTGACCTAAAGTGTATCGAAACATGATACCGAGTGTGAACGTATGTCTCATAGCCCATCTCGGCTTGTCCCCTGCACTCCAAAATCTGGCGCTAGTTAGCCGATGCTACCAACATCTTTTTCAATAGTGGTGCTTCGGCATCGGGCTAGCCATGCAAATAAATCACTGTTTTACACCCATTTACGAGGCTCAATGTATCTCCACACTTCATTGGTAGACTTCCGAGGGCCCTGACATTTAAAACGAGACATTGAGAACTTTGAAAAAGCACTGGTAGTTTACTTACAAGACGATTTATACAGACAGTATCTTCACGAAGTTTAGCGTTTGCAGCCATCTTGAATTTAGTCACGATAAGTCGAGCAACGAGTAAGAATGAACAGCTATGATAAGGGATCAGATTCCAAAAATAATTCAGTGGAAATGCATGGATTCCAGTTGCTGCTACTGGAAGAAACTGGAATCCATGCATTTCCACTGAATTATTTTTGGAATCTGATCCCTTATCATACCTGTTCATTCTTACTCGTTGCTCGACTTATCGTGACTAAATTCAAGATGGCTGCAAACGTTAAACTTCGTGAAGATACTGTCTGTATAAATCGTCTTGTAAGTAAACTACCAGTGCTTTTTCAAAGTTCTCAATGTCTCGTTTTAAATGTCAGGGCCCTAGGAAGTCTACCAATGAAGTGTGGAGATACATTGAGCCTCGTAAATGGGTGTAAAACAGTGATTTATTTTCATGGCTAGCCCGATGCCGAAGCACCACTACTGAAAAAGTTGTTGGTAGCATCGGCTAACTAGCGCCAGATTTTGGAGTGCAGGGGACAAGTCGAGATGGGCTATGAGACATACGTTCACACTCGGTATCATGTTTCAATACACTTTAGGTCAATATCACACCGGAATTCTCCTTTAAGTCTAAAAGTACTCAACAGTTTCATGACCAGGACAACTGCACATGGCATCAGAATGTATTCACTGTTTTCTGCTTCTACTGTTTTGTTTTTTACTCTTCATGAACATTGCCCACTAATAGTACTGCTGATTGCACTGATTGGATGTTTTATGTTTTGTACCTCAGGATAAGAAGGTGGTACCGTGCAGGTTTGATTGGCATCAGACTGGAGGGCAGGTCATAATTTCCGTCTATGCCAAAAACTCCATCCCCGAACTGAGCTATGTGGAGGGAAACAGCACTACGGTAAGAGCTTGCACACAAAATGGCTGCCAGTAGGCATTTATTTTGTTTGGCTTTAATCTAAATTCAGACCATTGCCTATATTTGGGTTATTTGATGGGCAAGTAAGTTGACTTTTTAATGATACTAACACAACCAGGGAACACAAAGCAACCAGGGAACTTGTTTCTCATTAGAAAAAAATCTAAAATGTCACTTACACATCATTTACAAATAAACTGTTAAGTTTTAGTGACGTTATTAATGTAACTGATGTCAAGTATTCATTTGTGTGGCTCGCAGTGCAAGTTTATAGTGTGCTGTGTTGCCACTGACATTGACACTGATATTGAAGATTATTGTCATTGCAGGTCAATGTTCATGTCATATTTGAGGGCGATAAGGAGTTTGAGCAGAAGATCAGTCTTTGGGGGGTAAGAACATCCTTTCTTTTTTAAAAGATATCAGGGCAAATGCCTATTCTGTAAAGTATTTACTTATTTCTATTTTCACTGGCTCAGGTCATTGACGTTAGCAAAAGCTCGGTGAACATGATGGCTGCTAAGATTGAGATTGCTATGAAGAAGGCCGAACCCATGTCCTGGGCTCGACTTGACCTTCCACCGGTGGTCCCCCTACCTCAGAAGCCAGAGAAGGCAAAAGACAGCGATAGCGACAGCGACGATGAGGAATGTGATTAAACCAGCTTTTGGGCACACTTGATTTTGGGTAGCCTTCAGTACGATGTACTGAATAGTTAGGTCATTAATAAGTTCACTGTACTGTTAATGGTTAATGCGGGATTGAGGATAGTATTTTTTTAACTGCATGTACTTGCACAAGATGGACATTGTATGAAAACTCTTTATGACTTAAACTACGTAAGTACATTGTATTTGAAGTTACTTCAATAAAGTGTGACCCAGCCTTCTAAGAGATATGGAGGAAGGGATTATTATTGTTATAATTATGTTGCCATGGTTCTCTGTGATGGAGCCAAGCAGAAATCAATAGAATCCGAGGTGTTGCATTTACCTACTGCATGAAAGTAATTGTTGATGGAACAATCAACTCTGTACAGGAATGTTTCTTATTTCCTACTTAATCATACCTTTTGATGCAAATCAAACCAATGTCATTCCATACAGTATCTCCATGATTTGGTCCACAGGAAGTCAGTCTTATTCGTGATTTTAGCTCACCGTCACACTTTCTCATCCATGTGTTTCCCCATCATTGCCTACATGTCCTGTATTTGGTTGAAGAGAGTGTAAGTATGTCACATGTTTGCATTCCAGTAGTATGTTTCTTTGAGTGAACCAATTAAACATTTTTAAATAAAGATTCATGATAATCTCACTCTGCAGTGTGAAAGACATCTCTTAATTCAAACAGACCTACCTTGGTAAATACTGACATGATTTTTTATGCCTTATGTGTAAAATACAGAAATTTATAGACTAGCTGCAGTAATGATGATTCAAAAATATTTAATGTTTTCAAATATAGTGTTACATATATGTAGTGTATGCCTTCAATTTGATGGGATGTATGCATTCATCCACCAGGTATGTATTTCCTTCTGTGAAATTAGGTCACACCCACATTTCTCTCAAGGTTCCTTGAATTTTTAGTATTGCGGTGATATTGGAACCTCATTGTAAAGATTGACAAAAAAGGAATACAGAAAAATAAATATTAGGCATGAATGTCTTGTGCATCCAAAAACCCAATATGAATGGGAACAGGATGTTGTGTAGTGTCCAAACAGTTGTGTACAGAATATGATGTCCACTAAATGAAAGGGAACATAACATTGTGTAGTATCTAAACAGTTATTTACAGAATATGATGTCCTAAATTGATGGAAACAGAACATTGTGTAGTATCTAAGCAGTTATTTAGGGAATATGATGTCCACAAAATGTTTGTGAGGATACAAGTCTGAGTATAGTCTGGGGGAAAGCAGATTTGAGATCCCACAGAGAAAAGTAGGTAAAGCGGGAAAGCAGCTTTTGGGTCCCCACCGGGCAGTCTCGTCTTGTTGATGACTCATGCACCGACCTTGCCAGTGACCAAAACCAAAGGTAGATGACTTACTGCAAGGGTACAGGCAAGTCTTGTTAAACTCAAAAGCAGCAATATCAGGGTTTTGTGATGTTAATCGGATGTCTATCACACAAGTTCGTCGACATTGTCATTCATTCATTCATGTTTTTTAACCACTTATGTAGTCAACTTAACCTATATTGTCTGTTTGCTGTGTTTTTATGTTGCCAGAGTACCAAAGATAAATTTCCAGTGTATGTAAATTTAGTGGACAATAACGTTTTTATCTATCATTCTGTAAGTGCTGAGTACATACGGAAAATCAAACAGAATAAATATTGCCAAAAGTAACCTAAATATCAAGTACAATCAGTTTGGTGAACAAGTTGTTCATTCCAGACAACATCTGATGTACCTGCAGCTGAAATGCAACATCTAGATGTGAAAAGAGAAGAGAGGGGTTATGTCACTGATGTTATAAAAACATTTTTGATGAAAAAACTGAAATAAGGTAACTGAATAAGGTACTTGAATAAGATAATTGACAACATGAAGAAGGAATGGACATCTCTGCTCTGGCATCATGATTCTTTAGTCCTCACAAACCCTTCAACCTTTGTTCTCATCCCCTCAAATAGGTAGTTACCTAAACTCTCCAGGTGACGGCAGCACAAGTCACTTTTCATTTACTGGAACATAAATCGTTTTTTTGCATTTTGTGTGTGTGCATCTCTCTCTCTCTTTCTTTCTGTGTGTGTGAATGTGAAAATCAAGAATCTGTAAAGGGTGGCTTTGATTGGACAAATTTCTTTCAGTAAAGCTATCTGCTTTGTACTTACAGGCACCTTGTCTCTGAGATGGAGGATAACTAGATGTTGTCTTTTTGCCAAGAGGCAGCGGGTGGTATACATGTGATGTGCTTAACATAAAAAATAACATGAATTGGAGGTGGGTGTGTGTGTGAGAGAGAGATTGATTGCAAGAGAAACGAGGTGTTTGTAAAAGGGGGAGTTTATATAAAAAAGAAACAAAGCGTGTGGCGAATGAGATCACAAACCAACGCAGCCACTGGAAAATGAATTAGGCTGAGAGAGAGCGAGAACGAGAGAGGAAAGACAATGTTTTGAGTGACAGAAGAGCGAAGAGCGTGATGGAGAGAGGGAGGTAATGATGATGGAGGTGGTGGGTGGGTGAGGGAGAGAGGGAGGGGGCGTGGAAGAGATGGAAAGAGTGCTAGAGTGATTCAACCTTTTTTCTCTCTCTCTCTCTCTCTTCCTCCTCTTCTTCTTCTTCTTGTTCATTTTATATTCAGTGTGGGTCGCTTCCTGCCACTTCATGGATCCGACCCGACTGTATGACGCATGACTTCCAGAAGAAGAAGACCTGCTGGTTCTTGTGCAGCTGATAATGATAATAGTTATGATGATAACAATAATAACCAACTTGCCGTGGCGCTCTTCCCGCTGACGTGCCGAGATTATCAGCAGAGCCGACACGCTGCAGTGGAGATGCCATGGTGCCGGTGACGTGCCTGCGCCTGCGCACACGCTCTCTCTCTCTCTCTGTGTGTGTGTGTGTGTGTGTGTGCGCCCGTGTGCGAGAGGGCATGCACACACGCGTCTATCTGTGTCTTTGTGTGTGTGTGTGTGTGTGTGTGAGATGGCATGAACACACGCGTCTATCTGTGTGTGTCTGTGTGTGTGTGTGAGAGAGAGAGGGCATGTACGCACGCGTCTTTGTCTGTCTGTCTGTCTGTCTGTGTGTGTGTGTGTGTGTAGGTGTGAGTGAGAGGGCATGCATGCACAAGTCTTTCTCTCTCTCTCTCTCTGTGTGTGTGTGTGTGTGTGTGCGCCCGTGTGCGAGAGGGCATGCACACACAAGTCTTTCTCTGTCTTTGTGTGTGTGTGTGTGAGATGGCATGCACACACGCGTCTATCTGTGTCTGTGTGTGTGTGTGTGAGAGAGAGAGGGCATGTACGCACGCGTCTTTGTCTGTCTGTCTGTCTGTCTGTGTGTGTGTGTAGGTGTGAGTGAGAGGGCATGCATGCACAAGTCTTTCTCTGTCTCTCTCTCTGTGCGTGTGTGTGTGTGTGTGTGTGTTAGGGCATGCGTGCATGTCTGTCTGTGTGTGTGTGTGAGAGAGAGAGAGAAAGAGAGCATGTGTGTACATGTTTGTCTTTGTCTCTCTCTGTGCAATCTCTGTGTGTGCAAAGTACAGCATAACACAAGGTGACACACACACACACACACACAGAGAGAGAGAGAGAGAGAGTGGGTGAGCTGGAGTGTGCATGCATGAATGTGTGTGTCTGTGTGTGCGCACACGTACCTGTCCATTTGTGCATTTCTGGTTGAAAGCTTAATCTTGTCCTCCACCTTCCCTTTTGCGATCTCAAAGATTACCTCAGGATTATGCTCTATTCATCCGCTAAACCTGTTTCCACTTTGTACTTTGAAGATTTGCAAACCGAAATGCCATCAGAGCACAATTACACAACGCTGGCCAGCAGGGCCCAGTGACCAGACCATTGTCTGGCACAGAAAGAACGTGACGCTTCGGATCCGCTGTAGAATGGGCACGCTGAATGGACTCTCAGTGTGGAGACAAAAAAGAATAACAAAATGAAAGGAAAGTGGCGTTTTGTAACATATTTTTTAGCAAGCAAAAATTGTGGAGAAGAGCACACCAATGCGCATTATTTATGTTTAAATGTATAGATTCCTATTTCTGTTAAATAAACACGTTATATTAATTGAAATACTGCTGTTTGCTGGGGTTAATGAGAATGCAGAGTGTGACATTGGTATGTGTGTTTAGTTTATTAATAATAATATAATTTCAAATTGTTCATAAATAGTTAAAAACAGTTTAAATTCAAAGCAGTTGTTGTAGACCATGGACCACAGAAGAGTACATGCATAGATATTTACTGAGAGCATCAGATGATCTCTCTAGATGTTCTAGATCTCTGTGTTGTTTTCTCCTGTAAACAGCAATAATTCATTACATCATGTATTGCACTTCCATGGTGATTTATCTTCAGAAAATACTCGCTGCATGTATTTCGACCAGTGAAGCACAGTCTTATTTAGACCACACACACAAACACACAGACACACACACACGCACAGAGAACATGGACAAAACATGCTGTTTGAACATCAAAGCCACCCTCATAAAATAGATTGTTTTGCTTCTGACGGGTGTTCACACAGCAGCCACACACGCACGCACACACACACACACACACCCACACTCACACACACACACACACACACACGCACGTACACACGAACACACACATATACACGCAAACACACACACACACATCCTACACACACACCATCACCTTACTGGATGTATGTCCTGTATCACCTCTAACATCCCAGCTGCTGGCGAATGAGCTGGGTATGCTCACGTTAGCGCTGCAGCTGCTCCTATAGCCTGCTTCATATTGCGCTACATTTAGCAACAGACAAGGTGACCTTCAAGTCAGCCCACCTTGTGTTATGCTGCACTTTGGACTCACAAAGGTCTGAATTTTGTCACAAATGGAGGTGAGTTAGCCTTTTGGTTGAGAAAAGCAGATTCTATGTTCGTAACGTCTCATAACGTTTAACCCAACATGTGGATCTAGTTGGATCAGAGTGGACATACAAATTTGGGTTCAACCATCTTTGGTTGTTTTTTATATTTATTTTTTATTTGAGACCTAGCACAATGAACTCTATAGTGTTATTGCATTTCACACACATTAACTGGATTAGCAATCATCATAAATTCCTAACCATGTGTAAAATAGAAAAATAAAATATGGGAACCTCTGCATTATGTGTACTGCATATTATTATTCTGGATAGTTGTTTATAGTATTATTCGTCACTACTACATATTATTGCTTCCTACGCACTGATTGTGATTTCGTCTAGACATTTACAACTTTAGTATTAACCCCCACAAAGAAACCTGCATAATGTCATCATCTATGACTCAAGCATTTTTCGCTTAAGGGAACAAACATTGTGGAGTGTCTGATACTGAGCGACTAAAGACTGATGCTGAAAACTATTGAATCCCTCGCTGAGTTGCGGAAGCACCTTAAAAAACATGGAGGGGAACCGATCGGAAGCATATTGTGGCCCCGAAGCTTGAGCCATAAAGTGGTAATGATGTGGCTGTCTCAGCGCCATGTGCTCGCTGACAAATCTCCAGAGCCTCGTCCCACCTGAGCTGTTTCAGGGGACTGATAGTGATGCTTTTCCTCCCACAAGCCACAAACAGGTGATGAGGCGATTGATGGCAAACAACAAACCATCAAACCACCGTGGAGACTTTAAGCCGAGATTAGTCATTGTTGGCCCATCGTAGGCTTACTCACTGACAACAGTATTAGCAAACACCAAAGGACCACCCCCCCACACACACACACACATACACACAAAAAAACAGCTTATAACTCTCAACCTAATGGTGTATAATGGAATTAATGAATGATAAAACAACGCACTCAATCCTAGTCATCCATCTTAAAACATATATGGCTGTATTTTGCACCCTGGCGCATGGTGTAAAACTCGTTTCCACCCTGCGCAAAGTTTAATTCCTTATTTTGCCCATTTATTTTTTTAAAATGCGCCCAGGGGTGTGGCAATTAACAACTTAGGGAGTGACCAAGCGCATTGTCTAAAAATCGCTATTGTACACCACCTAAAACGCATTACGCCACTGACCAAGAGAAACCTGGTCAGAAGTCTATGGCGAGTTGTTTATATTCAATTTTTTTTAAGAGCGCATTGTCAACAGTCATATTGGCGGGTGCACAACGTACCATCCTTCTATCATCCATTAGCGCCATTTACGCAAGGTTACAAATTGCACAATTACAATGGGAAACATAATTAGAATAGATATTATGAAGTACATCTCATGATAAGTTATTCACCATAATTTGCAAATTGGTAATGACTGTTAAAAGTGATTAGGGGAGAGGCAAGAGACAAGTATGGAGCACAGCTGAAGACGCACTGTCACGAGATATAAGCAACTCCTCTGCAGGATAAAGTTTTTTATTCAGTCATTTGAGCAATATTAGGGTAAGTGTTGCTTTTTCCAGCCTATGTTCGATGGTAACCCATTGTCAGTCAATAGTGAAAGTAACTTACTGCATATAACTCTTGTCGTTGACTGACACCATGGTGAAGTTAGTTTCACTTTGCCAATGAGTTCAAATAATAGACGAGTGCAATTGTGTGAAGGCTATGCAAGGTTTTAGTAAAGCCTGGTTTAGTGAAATGACTATTCCATACGGTCTCACAAGCAGCCTCCTTCAAATGTGCCGTTGACTGTTAAGTACCAATGCATTCTTTGACGTCGCGCTTTGCGCATAAGTCAGTCTCATTGGTTTAAATGATGTTACGCCCCAAACACACCCATGACTGATTAAGAAACCTAGGAACACCTTGTTGCGCCATGCGCTCAACGATTGATAACGAAAACATTCCCAATGTGGACTGGACATCCTACTAAATTTGAATAAGCTTTTGAGGAGTGACAATGCGCTTTAGACTGTCATGATAGGGCCCATACTGTATGTATGTGTGTGTGTGTATTCTTTATTACAACCGTCGGCAAAATTTCTCGCAAATCTAATACATGCTGCTTTCACGTGCTGGTTGCGACCAAGGACAACAAAGTATAGGGCAAAGCTTTTCATTAATAATATAAAAATGAGGCCTTGAGTGCAAATTTGCCTTAACACAACAGACTTAATTATGGGCTATAAATGACAAAATGGAGGGAGAGCCATTAAGTGCAATGGAGGTTGGATCAGCATCCATTAGAGGAAGAGAGCTGCATTTGCCTCATTTTGCATTCAGGGACGTGGAGAGGGATGGAGAGGAGGAAAGAAAAGAGAAGATGATAAGAGCACAGAGGAGAAAAGAAGAGAGGGATAGAGGAGATGAGGACAGGAGAGAGAGAGAGGGATAGAGAGAGAGAGAGAGAGAGAGAGAGAGAGAGAGAGAGAGAGAGAGAGAGAGAGAGAGAGAGCAGTGAAGTGGAGAACAAAAGCACAGAAAGGAGAGGATGGGCAGAAGAGAAAGAGGATATGAAAGGAGAGGAGAAATGGAAGAAACTAGACCAGGAGAGAAAGGAGAGAGAGAAGGGAGGAGACAGAGGAGAGAGAGAAAGAGGAGAGAGAGAAGGGAGGAGACAGAGGAGAAGAGAGAAAGAGGAGAGAGAGAAGGGAGGAGACAGTGAAGAAAAGAGAAAGAGGAGAGAGAGAAGGGAGGAGACAGTGGAGAAAAGAGAAAGAGGAGAGAGAGAAGGGAGGAGACAGAGGAGAGAGAGAAAGAGGAGAGAGAGAAAGAGGAGAGAGAGAAGGGAGGAGACAGAGGAGAAGAGAAGAGAGAAAGAGGAGAGAGAGAAGGGAGGAGACAGAAGAGAAGAGAAGAGAGAAAGAGGAGAGAGAGAAGGGAGGAGACAGAGGAAAAGAGAAGAGAGAAAGAGGAGAGAGATAATGGAGGAGACAGAGGAGAGAGAGAAGGGAGGAGAGACAGGAGAAGAGAAGAGAGAAAGAGGAGAGAGATAATGGAGGAGACAGAGGAGAAGAAGGCTGAAAAGAGAGGAGGAGAAGCGGGAGAGGAAGGGGGAGGCGAGATGACTGGCGTTCCAGTAATGGTGTCGTGAGCGGCGACATCACAGCCCTGTGAACTGTATGAGCCAAACAGCAGCGGGTATAAATGCGCTGGAAATGAGAGATCTCTATCAGCCATGGCCATGCCTCTGCTCTCCCTGTTAAATTAATGGATTGTCCAAATTGTCCCCCAAAAAATTCTACGGTAATTAATCCGAAACTACACTCCTAGAATCCAATGAGCGATGAATCATTTAGGACACCGACCTCTTGATGAGTCCCTCAGAATATTATAGATGGTTCTGTCAGAATTTGGAATAGGAACGGTCCCTTAAACATTCTAGAACTGGATACAACCCAGTGATGGTGTGTATGTGTGTGTGTGTGTGTGTGTGTGTGTGTGTGTGTGTGTGTGTGTGTGTGTGTATGTGTATGTGTGTGTCTGTCTGTGTGTGTGAATGTGTGTGTTCGTAGCTCCTCTACTGTGAGTCATGTTCAGCTACCACAACAAACTGGAAAAAATCTTTCCTGTCAGATGTCACAAGGAGCATCATGACATTTATGACACAAACAGATGCATACAAAATCCCCAACCAGTTGCAAGCTGAGAGGGATGTCTGGCCCAAAGCGCCTCTACCATGAAGAACATTGAAGATGAGTCACTGAACTTTGGTGCGGTTGATGGGTTAGAGAACGAACGGGCACACAAAAACACACACACACACACGCATATAGACAAAGACACATACACACACGCACACACGCACATACACACACAGACATATACACACGGACACACACTCGCGCACACAAACACACACACACGCATGACGCACATACACACGGACACACACACGCGCACACGCACACACACACACACACAAACACACACACATACACACACACACACACACACATACACACAGACACACAAGGACGGACAGACACACACACACACACACAGATGCACAAGGATGGGGACACACACACACACACACATATACACAGTGTCCTGTGTGGAGATTCCTGGATAGAACACAGTGTTTGTACATCAAAGCCATCCTCACGAAACAGACCGCTTCGCTTTGACGTGTCCCACACATTCTTGGGGGGGAGGGTGCTTACGCAACTGCACGTACGCACACACGCACGCACGCACGCACACACATACACACACACACACACAGCTGCACCAGTCTTGAGGGCATCTGCTGGTGACAAAAAGGGATGTGAAGACCAGATTATAACCACAATCAAAGCCTGCAGCATCAAGCTCTACTGCCCTGAAGACATGCACTGCCTCCAGTCATAAATCACGGGGAACAAAAAGATAAGAAAGTCTGTCATCCAACAGACTTTTATATTTATTTATTTATTTATTTATTGTGGAGCCTATGTGAGGGCCAGTGCTCTGTGCTACACACAGAGCTTAAAGACCCACTGCGGCCATTTAGTTAAACCCAATAATCTTATTTGAGTTCCTCAGTGATGCGCATTCATACATTTTGTTTTTACAAAAAAATCCTTTCTTGGCAAAGTAACAGCTAGTATGTATCTCTGCACCTTCTTCCTCATCCCTGAAGCGAGAATTTACTTAGCCCCGCCCCCCGATGCCTCTGTCACAAAGATTCTAGAGAGCTATGCTAACCCCAAAATGTAGCTAAACTGTACCAAAATTAAAAATGCAATGGCAATTTCAAATATTGGAGTTATTTAGCAGAGTCCTATATGGCGTGATGCACAGTGCCATAAAGCAAATGCCTGTTGTCCCCAAATATCTTTGAATGAAAATTACATAAATATGGTGGAACACATGTGTTTAAGTATTTTTGGATGTCGCTTTCTCTATACCACACCAAAAATACTGTCATTTTTAGTCCAACAAGCGGCTATTTTTTTCTGTGCTGCATGTGTTTGCTCCTGAGTGACGCTCAGAACACATGTTAAAGGGATTTCAGGTCTATCTCCTGTGTGTATCAAACCCACAGTAGCGGTTCTGTCTGCAATTTTAGCCTTTGTCTCAGATCCCAGATCAGCCTGTTTGCTCTTTGTGAGGTAGAGCTGTTTCAAAAAACCCCTCTATTTTCATTCGAGGCTGGTGACTCATTCTACTGCAGTCTATCATAATTGGTTTATGCCGCATAGCATTCTCTCTCCACATCTTTAAATATCGATTAAGGGGGTTGGACCAAGGCCTGAATTTGATGGGCCTCTTTATTATTGTGAAAATGTGGAATTTTACACACTCCCGAAACACTGAAAGGAGCCTCACTCGCCAGAAAGTAACTCCAGTGACAGCAGGAAATGGGACACATCAATGTTGAAGTAGTCACAAAGGATTGCAGGGGCTTAACCCTCTCTCTGCATGTCTTTCTCTCGTGTGTGTGTGAATGTGTGTGTGTGTGTGTGTGTGTGTGTGTGTGTGTGTGTGTGTGTGTGATCAGCTGAAATGTGGGTTCATTTGGATTGGACCCAATCCAAATTGGAACTGTGTGCTTGCATATGTCTGTGTGCGTGTGTGTGTCTGTAATTAGTTGAAATGTGGTCCATTAAAGCAATTCATTTTGAATTGGACCCAAAAGTATTGTGAAGGTATATTGGGTGCAAAAGTGGCGAGCACATTTAACTGCAGATTTTGCATGTGCACACTAAAGTCATTTTTTTTATATCTTGTTAACACAAAATAGGGGCTACGGGTTCACAAATCCTTTTTACAGGTACACAAATCCTATCCTGTGAGTCACAACTTTCAAGAGTCATGCACTCGACACTTTTGCTCCAATCGTTGCAGCGCAGTTGGTGCGAAACACATTTGCACATCCGTGTTTCATAATCTGAGAACATGCACAACATTCGTGCATTTGTAAACCCAAATGTGAACTAATGCATCCGAAGTTGTGCATCTGTGAAATAATTTCTCATTAATAAAATTCTACAGATCGCTTTGATTTTCTTGCACGACTACAAGTCAATTGATACAAGTGCTCGAATCTGCTTCTACGAGTGACGATACTTTTGCTCCTGGCTAGGTGATATAATAGGAGCAAAAAGATTTGTATGTGTGCACGTCGAGCGAATCGATCGAGAAAACAAGGCGGCCGGATCTGGATCCTGGATCGTGCTCAGACTACCATTGCCTGCTCATAAGGTAAGTAACATGATAATAATAAGAAGAAAGTTATCTTGTTTGTTGGTTTACATTATCATGACAGCTATGTTTAGCTTAGCTTACCTGCTTGCTAAATCCTCCAGTGCCAGATCAAGCTAGCTAGCTATCGCTAGATAACTAGTTTAGAAGTACAGAAATATAACACTGCCCGTCCAAAATCGTTAGGACACACAATGTGACACAATCGCAATTTTCAAACAGCTGACTTGTATCTTGCACGAAGACTATTGGATAGTGCTAGGCAAGTTAGCAATTGTTTGCTGTGCAGACATTATGATTAATAAGGTCGTAAAACTTAACACCGCACACCGCAACAAATATTTTTTCCTCGCTTTGTGCAAAGAAAAACTATAAATCGTGTGTCCTTCATTGATAAGGAAACATGCTGTGGTTACTTACTTTATGAGCAGGCAATGGTAGTCTGAGCGTGATCCAGGATCCAGATCCGGCCGCCTTGTTTTCTCGATCGATTCGCTCGACGTGCACACATACAAATCTTTTTGCTCCTATTATATCACCTAGCTACGAGCAAAAGTATCGTCACTCGTAGAAGCAGATTCGAGCACTTGTATCAATTGACTTGTAGTCGTGCAAGAAAA
>NC_055961.1:19664993-19679993 GCF_018492685.1 Alosa sapidissima
CACGACGGTGGAGCGTCTTTAAGATTTCCACTCTGGAGGGTGGGTTCATTTTTTGGCATTTTTAAGCCCCAAAAATGCTGTTGCCGTCTAAACGAAAGGCACATCTGATAAAATATTTTGTCGGTTTCACCTGGGAGCGTTGTCGTGTAAAGCCGGCCTTAGATCGGTCACGCAGGGGTTACTGACGGAGCTGAAGGCCAATCTCAAGCACAGGGGCTACCGTGCCTTTGCTGTCGCAGCCCCCAAACTGTGGAACAGCATCCCTACCACCATCAGATTCGCCCCTTCAGTTGACTCTTTTAAATCCCAGCTCAAAACATAGCTTTTCTCTCTAGCGTTTCCCGATTCATCTTGACCGGAGCCCTGCTTGCACTATTGTCTCTTTCGTGTATTTGTATCGTCTGCTTTATGATGTGTTTTTGTATGACCTGCCTCTGTCTTATTTGTCATATGTCCTATGTTTGCTTCCCACTGGTCTCTGTAAAGCACTTTGGTTGATGCAAGTCATGTTTAAACGTGCTATATAAATAAATCTGATTGATTGATGCATCCCTATCCACACGTGTGTCATACGACGCACCCCCTCTTCCCTCCAAGTGAACTTCCACCCAAGTGCTCTCCCAATCATCATTAGCTGCACTATTTCCCTGTGAATCCCAGCAATCATGCCAACAGGCAACAGCTGAAATTTTCAACACTTAATTTTGGCTACAAACAATATGATTTAATTTGACAAGGCAGAGAGTGATTTTGACACGTTTGACACACTATTTTGTATTGTATAGTATCTGAGGGTTTGAGGCTTAAGAGGGGATTTGTGGTTGCGGTGTTTCTGCTGTCGGAGCCAGCATTGCCCGGAAGGTGGCTGACTGTTATGGTGGGGGGGGGGGGGGGGGGGGGGTTAACAGGGTTCGTGGAAAAGGCATGCACCATGACATCGGGGGTGGTGGGCTAGAATACAGGGCATTACTCAGTCAGAGGTACTGCAGTGCAGTCTGAAAAAACACACACACACACATACACACACACACCACACACAGCACACACACAGCAGCACACAAACAGCACACACACACAGTGACGCTCATGCAAAGGAAACGCACGCATCCCACTATTCCCCTGATCCCGATACAGCACACTAGAGACTAACCAGCCCATTAACGAAGTTCGTTAGAAAAGTGTTTCTGTGTTTGGAGCAAGGGAGAGAGTAAGAGGAGACACAGCAGCTTTGAGCCTCTGTAAGACAACCAGTTCCTTTCTGAGGTTATAGACCCACCACACCTTGGAATGTAACACAAAAGAAAGAATACCTTTCAACATGGTTAACTTGTGAATGAAAATTATATGATTTCTGTTTATGTCTGCTACATGTAATCAAGAAACGAACCCATGTAACATTTTGTGTTGTTCACCTGTTTTCTTTTTTATAAGAGGGTTCAGGAAAAGATCAATGTGATTTTTTGAATCCTGTGTAAGGTGACTGACCACAAACATAGGCATTACTAATTCAGAGAGAATAGTCAGACCGTTACACAAAGAGACACACAAGCACATACACTCACACTCACACACACTGGTCAAAAAGTAGAAGCTAATATAGCTAATATCATTAATATCAGGCTGATCATTTCACAGCATTATCTCATTAGATTATGATGCGAGGGAATTCTAAACATACTAAAACATTTTTCATACTAATTAATTTTAACATTATTTATTTCTAATAAATTGAAGATATTTTATATTAATATATTAACATTGATATAAAATGAAAATGACTTCTACTGCCAGTATTACGGAACCAGGTTTTATTTGTCAGATAGAGTGCTGTGCTGCCTCTTAGACCTGTGATAATCTTAATCTTTGGGATTATAGGATGGGATCTAGTGGGTGATAGGCTAATCATATAGGATTAGCTGACTGTACTGGAGCAGTGCAGATCAGCTCAGATGAGATCGTTATTGACGCGTGTGCCTGGCTGTTTCGTTTATTGTTTTTATGAGCTTTTTTGGGGGTGCCTGAGAAATTGTCCTGTCAGTTTCACTCAACAGTCTTTCAACCTTGTGTAGACAGAGGGTAGGTGTAAGCACTTTATTCTAACTACACACTACAAAGCATTTGTAAACTTTTAGCTAATGCTTGTTTCATCATTTATAAAGCATTGTTCCAACATTAATTCAGAAAATTAATCTGGATTTTTTGATTTTCGGTGCCGTTTGAGAAGTATACTAATCAAAAAATCCAGTGGAAACTAGATGGCAGAAGTGTGTAGGCCAATCTGCCCACCAGCCTTTTCTACTTCGCTACCTACAGATGTTTTACTGGTATGATATTTCGAAAGCCATGTTATTTCCCATAGACAATCGACGCCAGGAAGTTGGATGGATACGGAAGTTACGGAGGCGGGACTTATTCTGGAGAGGTCTATACGTTAGACCGGCACATCCGGGAACTTGACTCGTGACAAACGTTCCCGCCCCTTTCGGGGGGAAAACAAACAACCCCTCTCATTAACTCCAACGCAAATTAGGGTCAATAAACGTAATTCATACAGAAATCGCAGGAGTAAATAATAACAAAAAATACCACAAATCAATATGACCACTCAATAAATAACCACTTTGCCGGTCGTTGACCGTGAAAGATACCTACAAAAGCTTAATTGAATTAATATAAAAACATGTCCCTTCAGTCTCCCGAGTACGAAGTGGTGCAACAACCCCACTCAGTGACCAGAAGTGTCATACGGTCTCCTCGTCTTCTGGCTTGTAGCCATAATTTTCTTCTGTCAGGATTTTTTTGAGGACATTTTAATGTGGGTCTGGCTCGCCAGGCTAGATTATCACTGTATAGACACTGAAAAATATTTTGGTGGATAACATCGCTGATTTGGCTTCAAAATATATTTTTTTTAAATAGGTCTATGGGACTTAACATTGGAGCTGCTCTTCGATAGGAACGCAACCACTTGGGGCGCTGGTTTTCACTTTCCCTCCCTCTAGTTAACTAGTGGCCAATGTTACGTCCCACTAGTTAACTAGTTGCACAAAATGCCAGCCGTTTGTGTATTTATTCAAATTCCACTAGTTTACTAGGCCTAGTGTGAGGGGCATTTTTCTCCTGCTTGTTCATGATGGACAGTGTTTTGTCCTCACTAGCTAACATGTAAGGCTCAAAATGCCCTCTATAAGCTAGTGAAAGGCATTATAATGCAGATATGCTCACTAGTTAACTAGTGAGCATGTCCTGTTCCATTACTAGTGAACTAGTAAGGCCAAACATGTCAACTAGTTAACTAGTGAAGGCCAATTTGTCACTAGTTAACTAGTAAGAGTACCTTTTGCATTACTAGTGAACTAGATAGCTCCAAAAACAGCCACTAGTGTGTGTCTTGTGTGCACTAGTTAACTAGTGAGCTGCTTCACTGCCACACATGCAAACTAGTGAGACTTAAATTGTTCCACTAGTTAACTAGTAGACAAAAACAGTCAGCTTGATTGTGTTTTTAGGTGTAACTAGTTAACTAGTGAACAAAATATGCATGCCACTAGTAAGGTAAGTAAACTAGTGGGTATTTTGGCCTTGACATGTTAACAAGTGACCATTTTGGCATCTCACTAGTTAACTAGTGGGCATTTTGGGGCACACTAGTAAACTAGTGACACTTTTTGCATCTCACTAGTTAACTAGTCGAATGGAAATTGCCATCACTAGTTCACTAGTGGGTGTTTTGGTGCACACTAGTAAACTAGTGACACTTTTTAGACCTCACTAGTTAACTAGTGAGCCTACTGCCATCACCTAGCTAGCTAGTAAGCCATTTATGGTTCAGTAGTTAACTAGTGACATTGACCTACTGCAACTAGTTAACTAGTGAGGTGTTTTGCCTTCACTAGTAAACATGTGCACATTTTTGTCTGTCACTAGTTAACTAGTGAGACCCAAAAGCCTTCAACTAGCTGACTGGTATGCATTTTGGCCTTTACTAGTTAACTAGTAGACATTTCTGGCTCTCACTAGTTAACTAGTGAGCCTTTTGGCTCCCACAGCCCTAGATTGATAACTTGACAAATGATAAACCAAAATCAATATATATTACATATTACACAGATATCCACATCCACATTACACAGATATCCACATCTCTGTGATTTTATTCAAACCTGTGTTCATAACCTGACTGTTTCCTGGCCGCCGCATTCTTCTCGTGAGAAAATCCTCTGTGAAGATTCATTGCCATCACTTGGTACATTCCAGCTCTCGCAGTCATCTGTCTTTTCCCTTTATTCTCAGTGGACTTAAACCTGTGGCATTTCTCCCCTGTAAAGAAGAGTGGTTTGGATCATTTTAATTTGCCCACCACTGCAGTCTTCAAATTCAATTACCTGGGCCGCCTGAGTTCTCTGGACCAGTGCACGGCGAAGGCAAGCGTCAGAGAAGAGAGCTATGGGCTGTGGGCTGGGCTGGTTGGCAGGCAGCCGCAGCATCTGATAGCGGAGGGCTACACTAGTTCTTCAGAGATTGAATTTCTCTCAAGGGAATTTAATGTAATGCTTTTTCTTTGTTCACACACACACACACACACACACACACATGCATTCACAGGCAGAAACACACACAGAAGCACACACAGAAGCACACAGACACATACCCCCATATGCACACACACACACACACACACACACAGACACACATGCAGATCCACAGCACACACACACACACACACTCTTTCTATCTCTCACACACACACCCACACACCCACACACGCACACTCACACACACACACACACACACACACACATGCAGATCCACAGCACACACACACACACACACACACACACTCTTTCTATCTCTCACACACACACCCACACACGCACACACACACACACACACATGCAGATCCACAGCACACACACACACACACACACTCTTTCTATCTCTCACACACACACCCACACACGCACACTCACACACACACACACACACACACACACACACACACACACACATGCAGATCCACAGCACACACACACACACACACTCTTTCTATCTCTCACCCACCCACACACACACACACACACTCACTCACTGCCTCTGGCTGGTATTAATCTGTGCATGTGGGGCCTCCCCACTCCCCACTCCCTACTGCTTGTTAATGTCCCCAGGGGTGGCGTGTAAATGATGTCTAAACGTCCACTCAGTTCCTCAGCCTTCCCAGGATGGATCTCACTCATACGCATTAACATTTACTCTCACTCTCACTCTCTCTCTGTATCTTTCACTCTCTTCCTTTTCCTCTCTCTCTTTCTGTATCTATCCCTCTCTCAATCTCTCTCTCTCTCTCTCTCTCTCTCTCTCTCTCTGTATCTCTCTCCTACTGTCTCTCTTTGCCCATCTCGACTATCCATATTCATGACAGATTTTTCAAGCAGGCTCTTTCTCTTCCCAGGACTGCACTCCTGGGACTCCCAAGTGGCACTCTGTGATTCACGAGTGTCTTAGTGTGTAGCTAGTTGCAGTCCTCACGCTAAGGCGAGGGGCAATGTGCTGGGGGACCAGTTCTATTATTTATCTTATTTGTCTGATTTTGTTTGCTTTCATATTGCTTTTTTATTCCAAGTTGTATTCTGTGCTATGCATATTACGATATTTTACTATGCACAGAAGAAGATGCAGGGCTTTTTTGCTTACCTTAAAACAATCATGATTGCATTACAAGTTCAGACAATCAGCTTTGATGGATGAGCAACCTTTATGTTTTCTCATGTAGAATGTGAAATACATCAAGTTTATTTATCACACACATTTGTATGGGATATAATTATCTTGATAGCTTTCTAATGTAGGTAAATCATTTTATTCATGAAAAGAAAGTAGCCGTGAAGGCTGTTGCCAAAACGTTAGTTATGAATAAACAGTACTAGGGAAGAGCATGCGACTACTCTCTATTTACAGTTTTTCTCGATCGTTTTGATACCTGTGTCAACTCTGACATCACGTTCTCAAAACAGTTAACACCGATGTCTGAACAAAAGCACTCTGGACAAAATGACACATTTTGCTTGCAAAAGGCTGTTACTCTCTCAAAACACTTAAAACATGCAGCAAAAGCAAATCTTGCCTTCAAACACTACAACTTGTTGCCAATTCAAAAACACTCTTTAATCAATCATTACACACTTGACAACAAAATGCAAAATCTAGTTCTCAAAATGAGCATTTTTGCTATGTCTGTTCCATTACTTTCTCTTTTTTCTGGTATCAGAAAAAAACTGTGAAAAGAAAAAATGTACTGAATAAAAAAATAATTTATTCATTCCTCCCAAGATGTAACTGTCATTGACATGTAAGACATACAGCAAACACCTAGCAAGATACTGTACATTTCATTGAACTACAACTTTCATCGAAATAGACCTACAGTAAACACCTTTTGTACTGTTTTCTCCACCAAATAGGCAATACAGTACTTTGTCTAAATGTGCATTAGATCCATACTTGCAAATAGCAACACAAAACAGACATCTCTTATGTAAAATGAATGATTGCTGATTGAAGAATTGTGCAAAGGAGTTTCACACAGGTGTATCAGAGATTCAGACTTATGCAAGGAATCTATACCACCTGTGAAAAGATGTTTTCCTTTTGTTTAGCATGGGAAAACCGATAGAGTTTGGGGCTTTTGAATGACACCTGTGCTAACTGTTTTGCAAAAGGGTGTGAGAAATGTGTGAACCCAATGAAAATGTGTGAACACATTCGCAAGAGATGACTTCTGCTGTGCAAAGAAAGTAGTCATGAAGACCAAGTGGGTTCCAGTTTACTTAAGCAGGTAAAAGCAAAACTGTAAAACTGTAATGTATGATATCATCTTGGCCAGCACCACTATTTGGGTGTGCTTTCCTTCATTACATTTTTCCAAGATAAAAACATATATTTTTTAAAAAACTGTAAGCAACCAAAGGTCAGTGGGGCGGTTCTCTCTGAGATTATATTTCAAATGTCTTTATTTGAAAAGGCTCTTTTATTCATTTCTCATATGTCAGTGGGCACAGTGTGCCACAAATGCAGCATTGAGGCTACTGTACAACACACCACTTGCATGAAATCAAGCATCAGTCATCTGCTCTTGTGGGCTTCCTGATATCACTATTGTGCTCCCTAAGACTTCAACAGAGCCGGACAGTAATGGAGTACATTTACTTGAGTACAGTACTTGAGGGATCTGTACTTTACTCGAGTATCATTTTTGGGGAGTACTCATGACTTTACTCAAGTACATTTGAGAGGCAAATATTGTAGCCTTTACTCCACTACATTTCTATCCATAACCGTGAGTATCCGTTACTACTTCTAAAAAAAAGGAAAAAAGAAAGATCTCGGAAACCCTCAATTTGTTGTTTCCCTCTCAAACGTGATTAGATTGTGCAGGCGCCACTGATTGGGACAGCCTATCAGCAATCACCTTCAGCTTTCCGCCAAAGTCAACTACCTGGTCAGATTTACTGTAGATAAGAGATGAACCATGGACGAAACAATGGATGAAGACGCAGCAGGCCCATCCCGGGAATGTGCCAACCCGTGGCCCCACCTCGCCAGACTATTTAAATTTTCTGAACAAGTTAATGATAGTTTTCGCTTCAAGTGTTTCAATTACAAAATAGTATTTTGTATTTGAAATACGTATTTGAAATACATGTATTAGAAATACTGCCCATCCATGGCAACATGGTAAAAAGATGAAAATTACTTGATTTTACTTTCAATTCCTTTTACATTCTCCAAGGTATTAACATTAAAATTTTCATAACTCCATGTAGGACGTTTCTGTACATAAATGTAAGCACTGTAGCAGTAGTAATGCAATATTTACAAAATGTACTCTTGTACTCTTGATACTGAAGTACTTTTAAAAAAAATACTTCAGTACTTTTACTTAAGTAGACATCTGACTGTTGTACTTTTACTTGTACTTGAGTAAAATTTAGCAAAGGGTATCTGTACTTTTACTCAAGTAATGAAGCTGTGTACTCTGTCCGCCTCTGGACTTCAATGTGGCCCCACTCAATCATGTGTACAGCGGACGGGTTTTTTTCTAGTTGATTTTCTTGGTACACTGCTGTTTATGAAATTTTTTTGCTCCACACAGCCAGAGAGCATGCTGCTCCGTAGATAGGCTTCTAATTGCTGCTATTGTCTAGAGTGAATGCTTGGCGGGTGCTCACTGGATAATTGGTGCCCAAGTGATGTTTGTTCCGGAGGAGAGTGAGAGAGGGAGAGCGAAGGAGAGCGACAGACTGAATGGAAAAAGTATCAAAAAGAAAATGCATGCCATTAATACACTCACTGCCAGGGCATCATGACTGGAGACGAAATCGCATGGGGTGGGGGAGACGTGAATCACTGCTCTTTTTGTGTTATTGTGTACTCAGGAAAACATCAATGAGCAAGAAACACATTGCCCAGAAATTGGAATCACATCCTGGCTGTCTGCCTTCCTGCTTGGGAGGGGGGGGATTCTTATGGCAATTGTCGAGCCTTTTCCTGCTCAGTTTTCCTTTTTTTCCCTTTTTTCCTGTTTTCTGAGTATGGCACATGTGGATCAATTCAAGCAAAAGGTGCAATATAATATAATCAGTGAAAATGTGGATGGAGATAATGATAGAGCACAACAGCCTGTCTACACCATGTCACTGAATGCACCCATGATGTTTGAGATTAATGTTTTGTGTGATGTAGTTCCGAGGCTAGAGAACACTAGAAAGGGGCATATATGCCTGGGATGGGACATATAGGCCTACCATCTCATATTTGGGGCCTTTACCTTACTGCCTAATATAACCTGCCAAGTATATTTGAGGTTTGTACTTTGGCCCTTTTTGGAAGCACCCTCCATGCTTAGTCCATAGTTTTCAAAGGGGTTGGTCATACAAGTCTATAAAGCACATTCAATGTGTGAAAGCGCAATATAGGTGAGAATACAGTATGAGGTACTTGCAAGTGTATGTGTGTGTGTGGCTACTTTTGCTTTGTTTTCTGTCAGACCTAATTTTCTTTCTGATGCGCAGATACCGTGATTCTTTCTGACTCTGGGCCTGAGGTCTGTCATCACCTGGCAGAGGAAGTTAGCCATGGCAACAGCTCGGGTCAGACAGACCCTGGACTCAGCTGCCCTACGGTAACCCAACCTGCCCTCACAAAAACCCATCACACCTATCGTTAGGTGAGGTACCACCTAGGGAAGACAACGCCGCTTCGGAGAAGCTTTAGCTTTCTGTGTGATTGTGATTTTGTCTGCTCGCCAGCACCTTGATGTCTCTCATCTCTTCTTCCCCGTGCCTGTCTTGTGTGCCTGGTCCAATTCTCATCACTCAGCCTCCCTCTCTCTCCGTACACTCACCCGTGTTTGGAGTCTTGGGTCGGGTTCTGCACAAGATTGTTAAGTCAGTCATTCTTTTCTGTAATCCTCTGTCTGATCAATATGTGAGTCATAAATCATATTGCGCTGTACTGAAGAAAAATACTTACGAAAGCTCATCTAGAAGCTAAGATAAAATCGATAGTTCACTGAAGATAACTACATAAAACTCCATGGCCGTGGGGTTAAACAATTTAGCTAAAGCAACATTGGATGATGTTACTAAACATGCCAATAGGAAGCAACATATTTTCTTATATATTTTGTTTTTTTTTGCTTTATGTCTTGTGTGATGACATTGTCTGTTCGACAAAGTCTCATTTGACAGAAAAGGCTTGATAGACCAATGACTTTGCGTTAACCCTCTGTTCAGTGGTGTGGGACCAATCAATAGATATATTTGGAGCGAGACCAATATTATATGTTAAGTTAATCAAAAGCTGTACTGAAATCGATACCAAACTTAAGCATACCCGCGTAAAAAACTCCTTTATCTGTGATGCCTTAGAGGGAAACAACATGCGTGAAACTACATCACACATACGCTGGCAAATATCAAAGTTGATGTCATATGTCTGGTTGCTAGGTTACTGAAATAGACCATTTTGAAAGATAGTATCAAATATCATTCTCTTTGAAAATGCCATAGTTTTACACTTTTTTTCTGGGGAAACAGACCTAATGCAAATGTCACTTTCTTTTTTTTTAACTTTATTTAAATGTAGTGCTTTCATTTACAATCAAATCAGTATCACAGGTCTTCTTCTACTGCACTACTATTTAACATTTTTACATTTTGCCCTTCAAGAAATAAACAATCACCAACAGAAGCAAAACACAAAAACTTAACATTGACAGACAATCATTGACAGACATTACATTAGAAAAAAAGAACAAAACAAGAACAAAACAGAAGGAACATCACAACAAAAGAAAAGCATCCACAACAAATGACAGAGACAAAGACATAAATACAAAACATAAATAATTCAATAATATACATAAATTAATTGGCTTACCTGTGTTCATGTATGTATGTATATAAGTGTATGCATGTGTGCATGAGTGTGCGCCTGTATGAGTGTCATAGTAGAGTGTCAGTATGTATGAGTGTCATTGTAGAGGCTGGTCTGTTATACACATATATTTTCAAAGTGGCTATTTATTTTGTTAAGTATAAGTTCTGGATAAGTTTTATTCTGTATTTCTGAACGGTTTCTAGTTTTTAGTATCATTTTCTCCATTTCCAAAACTTTTTCTATTGTATTGTACCATGTAAGTATTACAGGTTGTTTTGGTTGTTTCCATAGCCTTATGAGTTGCTTAAGTGCCGTTAGTCTCAGGATATTAAAGAGTTTGCAGTACTTTGCTTTAATCTTAGATTTTATGCCAATGCCAATTTTCTAGTGTAAGGGGTTCTTTTAAATCAAAGATGTGTGAAACGGCTCTTCCTACCTCTTCCCAAAAGGACCTTATTACTGGACATGAGAAAAAAATGTGAGTGTGATTTGCCTTACCTTCACCACATCCTCTCCAACAAGCTGTTCCTAAACTGTGTTTTCCACATTGGTCAGGTGAAGTGAAGTACCTCTGGCTTATTTTCCATGCAAACTCTTTCCAGTGTTTTGACTGTGTTGTTTTAAAGTTTTCTTTTAAAGAGTCACTCCAGGCCTCATCTGATATGTTTACAGATAGCTCTTTTCCCCATTTTTCTTTTGCTTTATATTCTACGTTTGTCATTTTTTGCAATATCTTATAAGCACTTGCGAGTCCATCACTACTTTTGTTTCTGGTTTCTAATAAAACAGTTAATACCTCATTTCTGGTTTCCTTTTCTGCATTTTGTTTAATATAACTTCTAACTTGTAAGTATTTAAAGAAATGTTTTTGCTGTAAGCTATATCTTGCCGATAGAGCTTCAAATGTGTCAACTGTATTTTTTTCAAAAAGCTGTGCAAATAATGTTAGTCCTTTATTGGCCCATGATTCTAAAATGTTATCTGTTTTATGCGCTATGAAGTCTGGATCTTGTGGCATTTGTCTAAGTTGTATACTTTCAGTCTGAAATTTTAAACGTTTGCTCATTTGTTTCCAATTCCTTATGGTATTTCCAATGCAGAATGACTGTATGTATTGTTTTTGTGTCTCTTTTCCTAGAAAAGGCAGAGTTCCAATTACTCCATTTGTCAGCTCTTTCTCAATATTAATCCATCTTGTTTCAGTGCTACTGCTCATCCATTTCATTATTGTTAAAATTTGTGTCGCAAAAAAGTAGTTTTGTATATGTGGAGTCCCTAAACCTCCTTTCTCTTTTGGTTGTGTTAATAGCTTAAAGTTGATTCTATGTTTTTTATCATTCCAAATGAAATTTGCAATCATCTTAGTCCATATAGTGAAGAATGTTGGTGGGAGTGTGATTGGTAGTGCTTGAAATAAAAAATAAAAAGTAATTGTGGGAGTACCATCATCTTAATTGTCTCAACTCTACTGTATATTCCATCAGGAATTAATTTCCACCTATTTAGGTCCTGTCTTATCTTTAATTCCAAAGAAGTATAGTTTTTATATAAATCATTCAAATCATTACTTATATGAATACCTAAATACTTTATTGTTTTTGTTTCCCATTTAATGTTATAGCTATCTTTCAACCATTGATTAATTTTCATTCCAATAGTTAAAGCTTCACATTTACTTTTATTTATTCTATATCCTGAGGTTTTACTATATTCTTCAATCACTCCCATCAAATGTTGTATTGAGTTTTCTGGCGAGGTCAAGTAAAGTATTATGTCATCTGCGTAAAGTGCTAATTTATGTATTTCCTTCCCTATTGCTATCCCTGTAATGTTTTTATTTTGTCTTATGGCTATTGCAAGAAGTTCAATGTAGATAGTAAAGAGGAGTGGAGAGAGAGGGTCTCCTTGTCTTGTACCTCTTTGAATTGGAAACCGTCTTGATAGTGTACCATTTGTTTTTACTAAAGAAACAGGCCTGGTGTACATTGCTTTTATCCATCGACAGAACTTATCATCTAATCCAAAGCTCCTCATTGCAGCAAACATAAAAGGCCAACCAACTAAATCAAAAGCTTTTTCAGCATCTAAAGTCATCAGAAGGAGTTCTTCATTCTCTTTTTGATTCGCGTAATCAATTATGTTCAGTGTTCGTCTTACATTATCTGTCAGGAGGCGTCCTGGAATAAAACCGCACTGATCAGTATTTATTATGTCTGCAATAGTGTGTTTTAACCTATTAGCTAAAATTGATATAATTATTTTATGGTCTGTATTTAATAATGATATCGGCCTATAGGATGCACATTTTGTGAGGTCTTTCCCTTCCTTAGGTATCAAGGTGATGATTTCAGTAGCCAATGCATAATTGTAAGCTCTTACAAGTAGAGGGCTGACTTGGTCTTGAAAGGCTTTATAAAACTCATTTGTAAACCCATCATCTCCTGGAGACTTTCCTGGTTTTAAACTTTGTATTTGCTCATTTATCTCTTCAATTGTAATTGTCTTTACTAATTCAAAATTATTTATTTGTGTTACTTTTGGTATTTCAAGATTCTTTAAATAAGTCTGCGTAAATTCTTTATCTCCATTTGTCTCTGATTTATAAAGTTTTTCATAATACTTAGCAAATTCTTCCGCGATCCCATCCTTATCAGTTACCATTCCAGTTTGATCTGTATTTAGCTGTGTTATATGTGCCCTCTTCTGTTCTTTCTTCAGTTTATAAGCTAAAATTTTCAGAGACTTTGACCCACCATCATATCTTTCTTGTTGTGTAAACTGCATTAACTTCTCTATCTCAAACATACTGTACGTAGTTTGTCTAATTTTACTCGCTTCTCTTTCAACTCCAACCTGTCCTTCTTACTATCTGTTATACTGTGTCTATTCTCTAATATTATAATTTCTTCAATTAACTGTTTCTCCAGTGCAACTCTTGCCTTTTTTCTTGATGAGGAGTAAGAAATTATAATACCTCTTATTACTGCTTTTGCTCCTTCCCATAGTATGATTGGGTCTATATCCTTTGTGTCATTTAATCCCACATATTGTTTTAGTTCCTTTTTAATTTTTTCTATGAATATTGTTTCTTGTAAAAGTGAGTTGTTTAATTTCCACAAAGACTTACCTTTATTAGAGTGCAGTTTCAATATCAGGGAGATGGCAGCATGATCTGACATGTTTATGGAGCTAATTTGACATGATTTAACTAAAGTTACATTGTTTTTATACATAAAAAAATAATCTAATCTATTGTAAACCGAGTGTCTTCCCGAGTAGCAGGTGTATTCTTTTTTGTTCAGGTGGAGCTCTCTCCACAAATCTACAAGCCCCAACTCTGTGCATGCTTTCCTCAATAAACTAGCATTCTTTTCCATTGTTGGACAGGAACTTCTTTCCTTCATTGGTGCCTTGCTCAGTTTATGAATCACAAAAAGGGATCTCATTTCCTTCCCCAGTTCTAATTCTCTCTGACAAGCCTTAGTCATGGTCAGCCTCCCCTGCCAATCCCGTTGCCTGTCCCATTCACAGACTACTCAGATTGATTAGAATGCTGTTTGTGTGTCACAATGACTATTTGTCTCAAACAGGACAGGCACCCGAGAACAATGAGGGTATTTAAAGGACAAACAAAATCATTTTTGATGGAAGCATGCTGTTGTGTCAATCACTGTTGACAGATGAGCCATCCAAGCAGATGATTGGCTGCGGAGGGATGACTAAGGCGGGTTGTCAATAAACTGCAGCCTCTGTTTGTTGTCACCGGTTCAAAAATGGGGTTGTTGTCAAACTGGGGTTGGAGTCAAATTGATGAGCTCTCCATGGTGCTGATGGCAACCTTACTCAAGGGCTAATAGCAGTAATGACACATCATCCGAACCCTAAAAACTATCCTCTCTCATGTCACGTCGACACCACAGACACAGAAATGACTGTTTCTGTTTTGTAACACTTGCTTTTAGAGTATTGAGGTAAACAGCTCAATGCCAGGTGGATTTGCTGCATAGTGTTTGGACAAGTGGCATCAGTCATCCTCTGCGCCCGTGGACCAGAGCTGCCACATGTGCGTGCTCACACTCACTCTCCCTCGCCTGCTCGCTCTCACCCATCTGGATTAGCACGGAGACGCTAGCCTCAGCAGCTGCTATCTCCATCGCCACCAGGCAAAAACTGGGGACAACAAAACAAAAGGATTTGTTCCGTGTAAATCCATGAACCAAAAAACACATGCAGCGTTTGCTGTTTGAGGCTACTTTAAAAGCCTGCCTTGGCCTATTTCATCCCATACCTTCAAAAAGAGAAATATTCTTTTTTTTTTTTGCTCACTTTATCACTTTCCTCATTCATATCTGTGCATAGCTCAACTGTCTGAGGTAATAGCTTTAGAAAGTGTCTTTCTTGTCAGAGTGTTCTCAATAAGACTGAGGGCGGTCCAATAGACTAGCACTTACTGTAGACGCCAAGTCTTTGCAAAGTCATCAGGCGTCTGATGTAACTGTCCTCTTCATGGTTCTGCCCTAATTTCAAACAATTTTCAGGCCATTTCGGTGAAGATCCAACCTT
>NC_055961.1:19682493-19694993 GCF_018492685.1 Alosa sapidissima
AAAGACAAAAGAAAATAAATGTATGTGAAGTGAACAATATAGTGCAGTGCAGCCACAGGGGCTCCCATACACACACCCCGGGCAGTGGAGAGAGTTAACTCTACACCACAAAGTCTGGCCATCTCTCTCCTCTCTCCAAAACACACATACACACACACACACATACACACGTACACAAAAAATGAGCAGTTTAATGGATCATGATTCCTCCGTGTATCGTAAAACATTTTCACAGATTAAGATTGTGTCTTGAATACATAAACCATATCTCCATTTTTTTCAACTCTCTCTTTCTCTCTCTCTTTGTGTGTATGTGTGTGTGTGTGTGTGTGTCTGTGTGTGTGTGTGTGTGTGTGTGTGTGTGTGTGTGTGTGTGTAACACGTGCTACGTTCTGCCTTTCCCTCCCTCTCTTTTGATGGATCAGAGGCTTGTAGCTGTGGGTGTCTAGGATGAGTCATATCGGCAAATTACCCAGTTTAAAGCGTCTCTCAAATTACTTCCCTTCCAGTAGGGTGCTGCAGATTACCGATAACAGTTTTCATTTCTACAAGGAGTTTTGGAGGACTCCGGTACACTGGTGTTGCTATGTTCTATGTGTGTGTGTGAGTGTGTTAGTTTATATGTGTGTTTGTGCAAGTCCATGTGTTTTGTTTATTTGTGTGTGTGTGTATGCTCCTCCTGCATGCTATGTGTGTGTGTGTGCGTGCTGTGTGTGTACTGTGTATGCCTAAAGCATTTTCATCACCACTGTTCCACTCCTTAACCAATTGCAGATCAGATATAGAACTAGCTCACAGGAACACCGGGGCGCCCAAGGTGGTCCTTGCCTAAAAGCTCCGGCGTAGACTGTAAATGTGTCAGAAGTGGCCTGCGAAGCGCTCCGGGGACACGCTGATTGCAGCGAGCATAGACAGAAGGACTTAAAAGCTATAATGACCAGCGAGGCTGGGGAAGCACAGAAAGCAGAGAGGACCTGGAGCAGAAGCAGCCGGAGACTAGCGAGAGCTAACATCAACTAGATTGTGTTATGGAATTGTAGCCTACAGCAAAAAGGCCCTCCAGAAGGACATTTCTCTTCCATCACAGCAAGCACTCTTTCAGTATAAAACCCTTGACGTACACTGACATTAATAGAAAATGTGTTTCACCTCATGTTCACTTTGGTAGAACACATGTTATATAGCAGTAATTGTAGTGATGGCAATTTGTACTGGTGAGAGTACTTATCCATTGCACTTGCTCAGTATTCACATATACCTTGTACACAAGCAAGCTTATTCTTCTCATTTCGTTGTACGACGTAGTTGTGTTTTTTTGATCCAATGGAACAAAGGAATTTCACAGACATTGGCCCCTCAGTTCCTATTCTCTTCTCCCTTGCAAATAACAGCTGGCCATCAATATTTTTTGACATTGACAAATGATGAGAAAGACAGGCTTATCACTGTGTGACATACGTCTGGTGTTTTTAGCAGTACAAAAGACGCCTTTGTGCACATTCACTCTTTACGTTACCCTTCTGTCATGGCATTTCTTTGTTATAAACACGAAAGATGCCATGTCCTAGGAATTCATCATGAGAGGCAATGACCAATGATGTGACGGTATATAAGCAGGAGTCATTGTATGTATCGTATCACAACAGCCTACAGTGCTGAATGTCATATTAAAATGATATTAAAATCTGCCGTGATCATTATTACCGATAATGGGCTTCTGACAGAGTTAGATCACTGCACACACTGCCTATCAGGATAACTAATGGCAGAATATATCATCTGCTCCGACATGTTAATGACTGTGGGGTCAAGAGGAGTGTTAAACCCTCCACGCGGCAGTGCTTCAAGCTTCAAGCTTATAACGTTTTCAGTCACGACCTTATGCACACATGTGCACGCATACATATGTATTTTCTTTACTTTGATTCCATCAAGTAAAGTTTCATCAGGAATGCGTTTTTTTTAATGGTCAGATTTAACATTACCCATCTCATTATGGGTGTTTCAGGTAGGCAAACACACACACACTGCATTCTCTAAACTCGTCCCTAAAAAACTCGGATCCTGATCTGGATAAACATGTACGAGGACCGAGATATAGTGACCCTTTCAAGTATATTGCTTAGACAAATTCAGACCACTCCATTTAAAATAATGTGAATAGACACACACACACACACACACACTGACCTGATCACAAACCAGGTAATAAAACAAAGAATATTATTATTTTTTATTTAGCAGCAGATATCCCCACAGCACTGAACAATGTAACTGCGTCGGTGGACACAGGCATCCTGCCTCAGCACCACCACTCATCACCACCTTTTGATTCCTCTGATAAGAATGACCTCGAACATTATCTGATGCTGTCAAGAGAAAATTACGATATTCGCACAGCACCGGAGGCCATTCTTGTGTCCTGCAAAGGTAAGTGTGCTGTTGATGATCCCAAACTCAAATGGCTACATGAGTTTGTATATGAACTGACTGGTCACTGGTGCTGCACACCTTACACAAAGCAGTCAAATTGTTAAAACAATTCAGGAGAAGCTTGGTTTATTTCTGAGTTCATAGATTAAATGGCATGTATGTCGAAAGGCTGAATGCATGTCATGTTTTTACATCATTTATTTAGATTAGACTAATAAACATGTTGGTTGTGACTTTTTGATGGCTGTTTCTTCAGTACCATATGGACATGAAAGTAGCCCTTCAAATGCCCTTGACAGCATTGCGGCTGATCAGCTCCGTTAAATACAGGCCCCATGAGCCCCTCCTTCTAGACCGGCGTCTACAGAGACACGGCTTTAATGGCGTGGGCAAACAGAGTAAACTCCCCCAGGAAAGTTTTCTGGGGAGTTGGGGCTTGACTCCAAAATCGTTGCCTGGAGTCTCTGTCAGCTGTGTCAAGCACTCACCCGCAAGGCTGCAGTGCTAACCAAAGGGTGCGAGTCTTTTGACGGACTCGCTGAGCCCCCACTGAGGGCCACGGCGGGGCAATATGACTCATCTAATCGCAAGGAGCAAACGCTTTGAGCAAATGTGTGGTCGTCATGACTCTGTTTGAAGCTCAGAGAGAAACTTCTAAACACATCGCTCCCTCCCGTCTGGAATGAAAAATATATTTGTATGCCGATAGTAAGCATCGATCTGTGTGTGTGCTTCCGAATAAAAAAGAACAGAAACTGCCCGCATGACTGATCAAGATCTGTGGAAGAATCATGCCTGTGATACTCAGGGCTCTAATGTGAAAGATAAGCAAAGTCTAAAGTCTTTGTTAATACAAAGAGAAATAGTGCAATACTGCTTACTTCACAAATGGCAGTAGATGTGTTGTAGATGTTATGTTTAGACCTGATAGACCTTCATCTGATTCCCTCTTTTAAAGTCTTAACCTGTCACATGCTTTTATAGCATGCATAATAAAGATGGGTAAATGCGTTTGACACATTAGATTTGAGTATGAAAAACCGCACTCCCAAGCTTTTTCTCATAATGCATCATACATGCATCAACGTGCCCATTTACTATGGCCTGATATGATGCTATATCTCCTTGGTTTGTCTGTGCTCTCTGACAATGCCATGGATCTGGTGCACCCTTGGGTGCAGCTAATCAGATGACGTCATCAGATTCACCTGTAGCTTGTGAGCCTTCGCTTGAAAGAACATTCCTTCTGGTGTTCACTACACACCGATGACGGTTTTTCATGTTAATTTGATAGTCTTTCTAACTCGCACCCGAAGTCGTCGTGTCTTTGGGAGATGAGCGTGCCTGCTTCAGCACATTAGATTTGAGACCACCAGTATCTCTTTTGTTCTTAATGATGAAACAGCTGAACGTAACAGCCATATGTCCAACAACATGATACCTATTTAAGGTCGATGTGTGTGGAGTGCATGTGGAGCTCCTGCACAGTAAAGAGAAGTGGAAAGAAAAAAAGTGATGTGATGTCTGATGAGGGATGGCAGTGGGCAGGGGTATGGGTTGGGAGTGTGTGTGTGTGTGGTGGGGGGGGCTAAATGACACCAGAGCAAAGATCAAAGGGTTGTAAGAATAGATGGGAGACTACTTCAGCCTTATTTGCCCTGGATGCCTTTCTGACTCATGTTAGGCAGTAGCCTAGCTACAGGAATTTACTGAGACCTATGAGACCTATAGCCAGGCAGCACGGCTGTGAGTGGCTAGGAGTGTACCAATTGCCTTTTGTGACACGCGGAAGCAATTTCAGGTGATGCAGAGGGCCACAACATTCTTCTGCCATGCTGAGAACACATTTTTGTAACTCCACTTAAATTAGCATTTATAGGTCAGGCCGCCAGCATTATTGAATCAAGAGATGCCCGCTGTGTTTTGTGCATTCAGGGGCCTGACATTCAGTGGTGCTGCTTAGCAAAGCAGTCACGTTTCGCTCTAATATGCAGCTGTCTGCTAACCCACTGTAATGACGCGCGTTAGGCTAAGCTAAGGTAATGAGTGAGAAATTCCCCCAGACATTTTATAAGCCATAACACACATGCCAATTGTTGACCTTTCACTCCATAATCATTGCAGCCAGTGATATGATTCACGATTTTAAAAAAATTGTGTCAACCTTTAAGTTCACTTCATTGTTGGTGAATTGATAGCGGAGAATGTTAAACTTGTAAACTCCAGTGAGATGACATTATTATATCAGACTCCTGTTTCACTTCAAGACTACCAAAGGAACACTTGCATGACACAAAAATACATTTTCATGACAGAAGAAGATTGGTCTGCATAAACATCAAGGCCAATTCCGGCAGGTCTAATCTGTCTTAAAGGCTCCAGCCATTGGCAAGGCTGTGGCCTGCCTGCAGGCATCGTTGAAAGCTATATCACTCTGACTTAACAGAAAACATCTCTCCAGACACTCTCCAGAGATAGTTGTTACACTTCACAAGCCATTTCAGTTCTGATCATAATGTTATTTCAATGGGGAAAAAAATCTCCCTCGACATGACATTAAACTTCGACATGTGCAGCCTTTTGAAAGCTGATACTCAAAAATGGGTACTCAACTGTCATGACATCAGTAAGAGTCATGCATCCACTAACATCATTTTAAGACTCTAAATGTCACTTGTTTCCTCAGAGAGTGCAGTCAGTGAGACAGCAGTACAGTATGTACTTCCTCCATGGGCTTCAATTGGTTTTGTTTACTTGCAAAATAAACAACCTCAAGATCGTTCTTTCCATCTCTCTTTCTTTCTTCCTTTTTCTCCCCCACTCTCCACATATACAGGGAGTTGAGGAGTCAGGGGGTAGGGCAGTGGGTGAGGGGGAGCTTGGAGACATCTGCATCAAAGGAACAGAAAGAGGGAGAAAAGAGAGAGAGAGAGAAAGAGGGAGGGAGGGAGAAAAAGATGACTGTTGATAGCAATGTGTTTCGTGTGGGAGATGGGGGGGCAGGTTGTTCATGCAGGTTGTTCATGAAACGCTGAGACAAAAAAGCAAATCTCTCTTGATTTTCTTTGGTCCTACACATGACCTACACACTGCTTTTGAACCCTCGCCACATAGCAGCAGCAGCACTAAGGCTGCTCCGCATTTCAAACCGTTAAAGAGAAACAGAGAGCCATTTATGCCTGAGGTTGTGAGGCTGATTGATAATCAGCCATCACCTCCCCTCTCCCCCAACCACAGTGTGTGTTTGATTTATACCACAGAATGTATTTATTGTGTGTGTGTTTTTTTTGTTTTTCAGTTTACATGCCATTTGGCTTATGTCTTTTTGAAATCTAAAGCAGTTGGCCCTGTAGGGATGCTGTGTGGTTTTCCAGTTTAATTGGTTTCCGTGCAATTCATTGTAATTCGATGCAAAAAGAGATTTGACAACTGATGGCTTCCGGCTCCTCAGTGATGGGCAGGCCCGGAGTGGGTAATCGGGAGAATCGGGAGAATTCCCGGTGGGCCGCTTCACTTTTGGGCCAGTCGAGGGAAAAATATTAACATTTGCTACGTTAATCTATCTTCTCTTAAAGCTGGCTACACACGTTCGCATCCTATGCCTAACACCGCAGTCTCTGCATGGGTTGTTTTCCCCTCCCAAGAAGAGTTAATTGGTTGGCCCCACTCCGGCCCTGGTGATGGCCTGGTGGAGGACTTTGTGCAATGGTGCAAACTCAATCATCTTCAACTTAACACTTCAAAGACCAAGGAGATGGTGGTGGATGTCTAAGCCCACTCTGCTACCAGTCCACATTGATGGGGTCAATGTGGAGGTGGTTAGCACCTACAAGTATCTGGGTCTCCACCTGGACAATAAACTGGACTGGTCAGCCAACACTACAAGAAAGGGCAGAGCGGGCTGTACTTCCTGAGGAGGCTGCGATCCTTCAATGTGTGCAGTAAGCTCCTCAGGATGTTCTACCAGTCTGTTGTTGCCAGCGTCCTCTTCTATGCAGTAGTATGTTGGGGAGGAAGCACAAGGAAGAAGGATGCGGGGCGAATTGACAGGCTGGTAAGGAAAGCTGGCTCTGTAGTGGGAGCTGAACTGGAGTGCATCACTTCACTATCTGACAAAAGGACCCTGAACAAACTTATCAACATCTTGGACAATGAGTGTCACCTACTCCACAGCACTATTGTTAAGCAGAAGAGCCTGATCAGCTGGAGGCTTCGCTCACTGCCTTGCACAACTGACAGACTGAGAAAGTAATTTGTCCCCAGGGCCATTGAACTGTTCAATGCCTCACTTAAGGGAAGAGGAGAGATAGACTTCTCTACATAGTCTGTCTGCCTCTTCACCCCCTCCATGTTTGGTACTGTCTGTCCACTAGCCACTTTTACCACTGTCTTTATGCCTCACTGTTTGCGTGCTATATTAGCACATTAGCACATATGCATAACCCCCCCCCCCCCCCCTCCCCCCCCCCTCCATGCCACATCCGAACTGTGGCCACACTTATACATTTTCTTAATTAGTTAATTATATAGATATATAGACTTTACTTTACTTTATTTCTGCATTGTTGCACTGTTGGACTTACTCATTTGCACTATCACCATGACCACTATCACCATTGCACTACCACCATGACACTCATTCACACAGAGCACCTTAGAGCTCCTTACCATACCTTACTATGCACGCCTCTGATTGATTAATCACCACTATGTGGATACTGTTTTTAGAATTGATTTAGATTAAGTGTTAGTTAGTATAATTTGTATTTTTGTAATTTGTATTTTAGTATATTTTTATATATTGTATTTAAGTGTTAGTATAATTTGTATTTTAGTATATTTAGTATATTCTTTATCTTCTACTGTCCTTATTGCTTAGTTGTGTTTTTATATTATATACTTTAATTACTCTTTCTGCTGTTAAAGAATGTGGTTGTGTTGTCTGTATGCTGCTGAGACCTTGAATTTCCCCTGGGGATCAATAAAGTATCTATCTATCTATCTATGGGGGTGGCCATGTTGTGGGTGGAGCAGGCGGTGTAATTTCTGTGTGTCTGTGGAGCTGCTAATCTCGTCCTGCTAATAAGTAGTTACGGTCGACAGCTGTGATGTAAGACGACCAGGACTCATCCAGGTTCACTTACTTTTACCCACTGATTAAAATGTCTTCACTTAATGCTGTAGGACTTATTCCAAGAACAGCATGTAATGATACAAACATTATTTAGTGAAGTAAATGAAGCAGATGAGTATTTACCTTTTACTATAAAACTCAATATTAGACAAGATATACACCAGAATTGTCAGACCAAGACTGGTAAAAATGTGTATTACATTTGCGTCCTAATTGCATGCGATGCGAGCGAGTGTTAGCAACAAAATCAGTTTGATTACTATGTTTTCAATTGGAATGTTCTAAGTGGACGCACAATACAGTAGGCCTACTACGCAGTGCAAAATTTTCAGCAGAACTTTTGTCGGACACCACGTTTTTATTTTCTTTCCGTTGCTCACGTCCTGCTATTTTGAACTAGAAATATGATGCAATAGAACAGCATATTTAACGGATTCAGTATGGACAAAGTCCAAAGTCGAACGCTCACATGTAGTTAGGATAAGCTGTTACACTTTACATGAGCCTTCTGTCATGTAAAGACTGACATAACTGGAGGATCAAATTCAAGAAAAACACTATTATATATTATTAGGGCTGTCAAGTAATTAAAAAAAAGAATCTAATTAATTACATAGTCTGTGATATATTTTTAAAACTATTTCAATTCAAAATTGGGCAGATTAGTGAATCAAGGAAAAGTCAAACCAACAGTATAGACTTTAAAGCAATTCGTTTCAGGTATTTTTGCAGACTCTTGAGCTCCACATAGAGTCGCGATATATTTATGTTTATATATATAGCCTACTTTGCCTTGGTAAATAGCCTACTTCTCATGGCTTGTTCCCCTTGTAGGCTACAAGCAACGTTTCGATCCCATTGGATCTTCGTCAGGCATGCTTTTAAATTAATAAAGTTTATATTTTGGAGCAGTTGCAGTGTGCAGACCACACTTTTTCTACTGTCTGACACTATTGTCTGGCACCTGCAGAAAACTTTACTTTGGATGTGCGCACCCACTCTCCGAATTGTTCTCCTTGTACACCATGCTTTTTTAGTATTGCAAATGCAAATGCAAATGGCTGAAGTTTCCACTCACTGTTGACATGTGCAGTACCTTAACACCGAGGTAATGCAATCGATTTGGTAAAGGAGTTTGACAGTTAGTTAGTCGCCATATATAGCCTAAACAATACATTTGCAAAGTTATCCTTGACAAGGTTGGCGGCTAGTGCTATTATCATCAAGGGGTGTGCTAACTCGTGGGTTGCTTTGCATTGAGGTGATACTTCAGACTTGACGAACTCCTAAGGTACGGAAATTCCTTACTGTAGAAATTGCATAGAACATGCTCTTGTCAATAGTTCGATCTGGCCTTCACTGTAGCCAGAACTGCACTTGGTCAAAAGTCTCTACGAAATGTGATTAATCAGCGTTCATTTTTTAAACACGTTATTTGTTCTGTAATTAATTCATCAAAATTAACACGTTATTTTAACAGCTCTAGTTATAGTAAAGTTGTCATAACAGTTCATGCCGAAGATATGTTTGTTCATGCTTGTGATATTAGTGAGTAGTAAAGATAATTCTAATACAACAATGTAAAAAAATCTTAGTGAAATAGAATGACATTTAAGATTAGAAATCCAAAATATACCCCAGAGACAAAAAGGCCACTGAACGGATAAACCATTAAATTGGATGAGAGACTGAAAGGGGGGGGGGGGGCACTTGAGTGCAGGGGAAGTGCAGCCATTCTGTTACAATCAATTTCCAGTGCAGGCTGAAGAAGTAAGAACTGCAGCGGCAGATCTAAACCTCCATCACAGAATATTCCAGAACCGAGGCGCTCAGACTCGGAGAGGACTGGCATAGCTAGCGTGCAGACAGCATCTTTTGGCAAGCGCTGCATGGTGTTTCTATGGTATTGCAAATTTAATTATCAAGCATCCACTAGTGCAGTTAGAAATTAGAGGACCATGACAGAGGATGAGATTTTTTTGTGGTTAGATCATTTGTACACAGAGGTATATTTCACAACCTTCATATGTACTGCATAACATTCAACATTAAATATGGTCATTCATTCAATGTTAACTGTTTACTACTGGTTAAACATGCATCCAATATGGCCAATACTGTCTGTCAGAACCTCTGTGTCGATGTGAAAACATGGTAAGTTCATAGGCAACAGAGGCAGTCGCGTTGGTTGTGAATGTGTCTTGGTTCAAACACACACACACACATACGCACGCATGCGCGCGCATGCACACACACACAAACACACACACACACACAGATATTTAACTTTTGCAATAGGCCGTCTTTCTTCCCGCACTGCTGAGGTGAAACGTTCATTTCTGCACCATTCAGCCCCAGCACTGAATCCTCCATGCCTGCGTGGCTGTCTCTGATCCCTTTAGACTCCTTTCTGCCGTGCCTGAATGGACTAACATGCACCTGGGTGGCCATGTTCACACACACACACACACACACATCCACACACACACACACACACACACACACACACACACATCCACACATACACACACACACACACTTTTCCACATCACAGGCTTGTTCTTTCCTTTTTTCTTCTGTTTTGGCTGGTGCAAAGCCAGCTAGCTCACTTACCCATCTGGCCTCTCAGAGGACAACAAGGCTTTTCGTCCACTGTTTGTTCCTGTAGTGTATTTAGATTAGGTAGTTAAGTGCAGTTTAGGTGGAGTATAGCAAATTACAAACTTGGCAGAGTGTCATCATGGGAGAGGTTAGCGTTTCAGCAATATGGACCCTTTCAAGAGGGTTCCATTATCAGCATCATAGTTGGCCCCACAAGACTTCCTTTTTAACATTCCATATGTTATCTTAATGCAGAGGAAGTAGATTGGGGCCCAAATAGAACGTTCAAGCATTGTTTTTGTTTTTGTTGTCGAAAGGGTCTATAGGCGCGCTCACTCAAACACCTTATAAAGTATTTTGGGTGCAAGTTAAAGGAGAATTCCGGTGTGATATTGACCTAAAGTGTATTGAAACATGATACCGAGTGTGAACGTATGTCTCATAGCCCATCTCGACTTGTCCCCTGCACTCCAAAATCTGGCGCTAGTTAGCCGATGCTACCAACAACTTTTTCAGTAGTGGTGCTTCGGCATCGGGCTAGCCATGCAAATAAATCACTGTTTTACACCCATTTACGAGGCTCAATGTATCTCCACACTTCATTGGTAGACTTCCTAGGGCCCTGACATTTAAAACGAGACATTGAGAACTTTGAAAAAGCACTGGTAGTTTACTTAATGATAAGGGATCAGATTCCAAAAATAATTCAGTGGAAATGCATGGATTCCAGTTTCTTCCAATAGCAGAAACTGGAATCCATGCATTTCCACTGAATTATTTTTGGAATCTGATCCCTTATCATAGCTGTTCATTCTTACTCGTTGCTCGACTTATCGTGACTAAATTCAAGATGGCTGCAAACGCTAAACTTCGTGAAGATACTGTCTGTATAAATCGTCTTGTAAGTAAACTACCAGTGCTTTTTCAAAGTTCTCAATGTCTCGTTTTAAATGTCAGGGCCCTCGGAAGTCTACCAATGAAGTGTGGAGATACATTGAGCCTCGTAAATGGGTGTAAAACAGTGATTTATTTGCATGGCTAGCCCGATGCCGAAGCACCACTATTGAAAAAGATGTTGGTAGCATCGGCTAACTAGCGCCAGATTTTGGCGTGCAGGGGACAAGCCGAGATGGGCTATGAGACATACGTTCACACTCGGTATCATGTTTCGATACACTTTAGGTCAATATCACACCGGAATTCTCCTTTAAAATAGAGGTTAGCGTTAGCATCGGTCAGTGTGTTGTAAAATCAGCCAGGTGGAGGCTACATTGGTGGTGGTTCCCCCTACACAGTAAAGCACTTTTGGTGACTTGAGAAGCACTACACTCTTAAAATTAATGTGTTGAAAACAAACAACTTGCGTCCAGATAGGCACAACACAGTTTAGTTACACAACATGTGTTGAAAATAACATAACTTGCGTTGAAAACAACACAACTTGCATTGTTTTTTAACACACCTCTGTGTCCAGATAGGGACAACACAGTTTGTGTTGTTTCCAACACATTAATTTTAAGAGTATACTGTATATAAATGCAATGTGTTGTGTGTTGTGTTAATGGTACACATTGTATTAATCTCTAAACACAAAAGTCAGCTGTTGAATGTTCTGAATATTTGAAGTTGTTTTGAGTTTTCTGGGTCATTGTGACAGAGACTTACCTGACACTGATTTGCAGAGATGGGAAGTGGGAGGGGATACATTAAATAAATATAAATAAATAAGTAGAGTTGCAAATCTTCAGGAGTTCAGTCTAATTGCTGAACACAGCTGTTGTTGAAGTGCGTCATTCCTGTCTTCAGAGATCTATAGCGTCTTCCAGAGGGCAGAAGTTGGAAGAGATCATGGCTCGGATGTGAGGCGTCCCTGATGATCTTGGTTGCTCGGTTCAAGCTGCGTTCAGCATACAGAGAGTGGACTGATGGAAGGTCACAACCAGTGATGTTGGAGGCTTTGGTGACAACTCTCTCTAATTTCCTCTTGGTGCGACTGTCAGAGCTCCCATACCAGACGGTGATTGAAGATGTAATGATGCTTTCAGTGATGGCTTTGTAGAAGAGCACCAAAAGGGTTTTGCTGACATGAAACTTTTTCAGTTGTCTTAGGAAATAAAGTCTCTGATTTGCCTTTTTGATAAGGTGGGTGGTGTTAATGTCCCATTTCAAATTATGGCTGATATGTGAGCCAAGACATTTAAAGGAGTCAGTCAAGGTTATAGGCTGGTCACATATAATAGACGGGGCTTTGGTGTTAGGCCACCTTCTCTTGTTCACAACCATTTATTTGGTTTTTGAGGCGTTAAAATGGAGCTTATTTTCAGTACACCAG